>NC_056464.1:18126162-18126796 GCF_008729295.1 Plectropomus leopardus | reverse complement strand
GGGGGCGGGGCCCGTGTGTGTGTGTGTGTGTGTGTGTGTGTGTGTGTGTGTGTGTGCATGAGTGTGTGTGAGAAAGAGAAGGATGGGGTCCTTATTAACAGAAGGGCCACACACATGCCTGGTAACCATACATGGGCAAGCACACGCCTCACACACGCCGTTAACACTACCCTTGCATGCCGCACATACTGGAGCGAGGGAGTGAACACTAAGGTATAGAGTGTCACAAGCTGACGGGCTCGCAGCTGAGTGTGTTGCGATTGAACCTGTTCAGAAAAACAGCTGTTGAGGGGGTGCTTTTTTTTTCTTTTGCACTCATGTCTTCACCTTCCTGTGAAGTATTAAGCTTCAAGACTTCTTAGATCTCATGTTCTTTTAAGTTAATAAAAAAGTAATCTTGTCAACAAAAGTCTTCTTACTTCATTTCCATGATCTTATTCAGCTCCTGTCTCATGATTCTGCCACGAGCGGCGGCCTGCAGCAGCGTCAAGACTTTGGCCAGACGCTCATCCCTCAGCTCTTCCAGGTGACCCAGAAGGCCAGCTTTGAAGAACACCTACATGAAGCCAAGGCGCCGGGGGTGGGGGGTGGGGGGAGGGTGAAACAATGATTAAGTGTTCGATATCACTATATA
>NC_056464.1:17956181-18126148 GCF_008729295.1 Plectropomus leopardus | reverse complement strand
GTGTGCTTGCCCATGTATGGTTACCAGGCATGTGTGTGGCCCTTCTGTTAATAAGGACCCCATCCTTCTCTTTCTCACACACACTCACACGCACACACACACACACACACACACATACACACACCCCCCCCCCCCCCCTCGCAGGTCCCGGTCCATTCTCTCCATCCACTCTCTAAATTAAACAATGCTGACGGTGTCCTCAGAGCCAGGTGGTGACATGTGTCAAGTGGCAGCTGCTCGGGCCCGCCCTAAAAATACAGTCCCCCGGCCCCCTCCCTGGATGCCCGATGGCCCCTGGCCCCTTTTGTCCGCGGCGCCTGTACTTCTAAGTGAGTGCATTGATGGGATATGTGGCGGGTGACAGAGGATTAAAGTCAGCCGTCGGACAGAGGGCTTTAGTTTCTAAATAAACACAGACGCTCACCTTTGAGAGGCACCCGGCATGGAGTCATGTCAAAAATGCAATCAGCTCCCCCACCCTCACCTCCCACCCCGACGTGTTCACGCTCACTCAAACTCACCCTCTAAACACTGACAGGGAGTCCTTGACTAGACGGCTCGGGGTCCATATTTAGGGCTGCGAGACGCCATTCTACTGAGACCGAATCAATTTGCTATCCCTGTTTGGTCACAGTCATGAAACATCAAAAGCAGCATTAGGTGTATGATTTCATTACACTTCCCCCTGTGTATGATTAGATACAAGAGAGGATAGCAGCAGGATTAGTGCCAAAATAAGTAACTAAATAAATAAACGGGGAACTCCACGATAAATCTTTTTGACCTTCGTCTCCTAACTTGATCTGAACTTTACTTCTGCTGGTTTTAACTGTGGTCCCCCTTCACAGTGCTGCCAGATGAACTCAAGTACTACTTCAACAATACCACCACTAGACTTTTTGCAAATGTGTGCATTCAAGTGTAATTATTTTGGTATTACTTCCCATGTAAAACTTAAGATTTTAACAATATTTTTTTCATACAATTGAACTGTCAGTTTTTGGTTAAATCTAGTTTGCATTTGTTCTATTAATGGCAGAAGCAACAGGTTACAACCATTTATCCAAACTTTTGTCCAACTAGTCAGACTGTTTTATCTCTTAGCTAAAGCCATTGATAAATGGTTGAAATAGTTGTATAACTACTTCAACTATTATTTCATACAGGACATTTAGCTATTTCAACTGTTTATTATTTTTAGATCACTACTTTATTGTTTTATGCAATACTTTTAGCTAACTTTTCCATCCATCCATCCATTTTCTTCCGCTTATCCGGGGTCGGGTCGTGGGGGCAGCAGCCTAAGCAGGGAAACCCAGACTTCTAACTTTTTCAACTGTTTATTAGTGTTGTTTCATACGACACTTTTAGCTTACTATTGCAACTGTTCAGTTATTACTTTTAGCCTTATTATATTAGTTTTATTCATTTTTCACATACTAAAAAAATCAGGTTTTACATCATACAACATACACAAAAGCAGCCATAGACTATCTGTCCAGACAGTAACAGAAAAAATAAAGCACCCCATTTCATTTGAGCAAACGACACAATACTCAGGTCCCTCTGCAGCTGGCAATGTCACTTTTAGTGTGCCTCAGTCCAAGAAGGAGTTTCTAATATCATTATTTCATAATGAGGATTTCCAGGATGAGAAAGAGAATCCTTTTGTTAATAGATTGACAGTCTCTACAGGGAGATAGTTCATGATGTTTAACTATTTCTAACCATTTATCCAACACTTTTAGTGAACTGTTAAGACCAGCGATACTCAACATACGGTCGGTGGGCAAATGCATTGTGCAGTCGTCATTTATTAGAAAAGGGTCCCCAGGGCCACACAGCGCTCACCTGACAACCCTTTCCTAATTCACAATGAAAATAAATTGATTCACACTGGTAATTTTATTTTATTTTTTTGCTTAATAAGGTGTCAGAGTGCATTAAAAGCATGAAAATATATTGTGTTCAATAAACAAAGTGTGCCAGGGGAGGATCCTGTGAATCATCCAACAGAGATAGGGGCTAGTTATTTATATATTAATATTAATGTTTGTTTATGAACTTATAACTTATGAACTTAAGTGTCAAAGCAAGTTGAGTGTCCCTGGTTTAGACCTTTCTACTCACTTGTTAATTAGTTTCATGGACTGTCAATCCCAAATTGCTGTGTTCCAGTGTTTCAGCTGACTTAATATGTGGATATATACTTTAATCACCACATAATTCTTCTTTTCCACCCTTTTTTTCAAATTACGCACCTTCTGTCAATTACAAACGTATCCCCTGAAGTAGAATTATACCTGATGGGGAATCACTGTCCGTGTTTATAAGAAAAATCCTCACTCTTCCAATCCCTTTCTTTTTTTCCAGGGAGGCTCTGATGATCATCCAGTGGAACATCAGGGCCTTCAACACCGTCAAGCACTGGCCCTGGATGAAGCTCTTCTTCAAGATCAAGCCTCTACTGAAAAGTGCTGCTACCGAGAAAGAGCTGGCCGCTCTGAAGGATGAGATGGCCAAGCTGAAGGAGGCTCTGGAGAAATCTGAGGCCAAGCGCAAAGAGCTGGAGGAGAGGCAGGTCAGCCTAGTCCAAGAGAAGAATGATCTCTCTCTCCAGCTGCAGGCAGTAAGTGGCACTCGTCACATATTCACACATTCAGCTTTTGGAAAAACAGATAGTGGTGTGGGAGTGCATTGGATGCATATTCTTTCTCCCGTGTAGGAGCAAGACAATCTTGCAGATGCAGAGGACCGCTGTGATCTGCTCATCAAAACAAAGATCCAGCTGGAGGCCAAAGTGAAAGAAATCATGGAGAGGCTGGAGGACGAGGAGGAGATGAGTGCTAATGTGCTCGCCAAGAAGCGCAAGCTAGAGGACGAGTGCGCTGAGCTGAAGAAAGACATTGATGATCTTGAGATCACTCTAGCCAAAGTGGAAAAGGAGAAACATGCCACTGAAAACAAGGTAAGGAAACTTGTAAAGGAGTGAAACGTGTGCCAAGAGGCCACAAAAATAAATGTCTTTTTTATATTTCTGATTTTATGAGTGTCTAATGTATTTTCTTCCTCTGGCTTACAGGTGAAGAACCTGATAGAGGAAATGGCAGTTCTGGATGAAACCATCCTGAAGTTGACCAAAGAGAAGAAAGCTCTTCAGGAGGCTCACCAGCAGACTCTGGATGACTTGCAGGCAGAGGAAGACAAAGTCAACGCTCTGACCAAAGCCAAGGCAAAGCTGGAGCAACAAGTAGATGATGTGAGTTTATTTATAGCCTATAAATGCACAAGTGTTGAAATATCATATGCATCATATGTCAAATTTTCAACCTTTCCTCTGTGCATCAGCTGGAGGGATCACTGGAACAGGAGAAGAAACTTCGTATGGACCTGGAACGCGTCAAACGTAAACTGGAGGGAGACCTGAAAATGTCCTTGGAGTCGGTTATGGACTTGGAGAATGACAAGCAGCAACTTGAAGAGCTCCTAAAAAAGTACGTTTTCATATATCCATATAAAACATGATCTTGCTATTAAGTAGAGATGAACAATGATTGACAAATACTTCTTTTTTTACCAGGAAAGACTTTGAAATTAATGGGATTGGCGCAAGGATTGAAGATGAGCAAGCTTTGGTCAATCAGCTCCAGAAGAAGATAAAAGAGCTGCAGGTGAAATTAGTCTCTTAATCTCTACTAGAACAGATTTATGACATAATTTTGACAAAATAATTGACCATTGCTTTTCTTCAGGCCCGCACAGAGGAGCTGGAGGAGGAGCTGGAGGCCGACCGGGCCTGCAGGGCTAAAGTGGAGAAGCAGCGTGGCGATGTTGCTCGAGAACTCGAAGAGCTGAGCGAGCGCCTGGAGGAGGCTGGCGGGGCCACCTCGGCCCAAATCGAGATCAACAAGAAGAGAGAGACAGACTTTCTGAAGCTGCGTCGTGACCTGGAGGAAGCCATGCTGCACCATGAGGCCACAACGGCAGCCTTGCGGAAGAAGCACGCTGACAGTGTCGCAGAGCTGAGCGAACAGATCGATAGCCTGCAACGTGTCAAGCAGAAGCTGGAGAAGGAGAGGAGTGAGGCCAAGATGGAGGTGGATGATCTGGCCTCCACTGTGGAGCAGCTCTCCAAGGGAAAGGTAGAAAAATTAGGATAAAATCACTAAAAGATATAAGGTAGTATGGGACTAGACTAGATGAAGCATAAAAAATGTCCCACTTTTTGCTGCAGGCCACTTCAGAGAAGATGTGTCGCCTGTATGAAGATCAAATGAATGAGGCTAAAGCTAAGGTCGAGGAGCTCCAGAGGCAGCTCAACGACACCAGCACCCAAAGGGCCCGTGCTCAGTCTGAGAGTGGTAAAGAGCATTTTTCATTTCATCAAAAATCTCACAAATGGATTTCACAGTTCGGTGAATAACACAGACACCTCTTCTCCTCCTCTCCCCGCATAGCCGAATTGAGCAGGAAGCTTGAAGAGCGGGAATCGATGGTCTCCCAGCTCCAGCGTGCCAAAAACTCCTTCAGCCAGAATATTGAGGAGCTCAAGAAACAGCTTGAAGAGGAGAACAAGGTGAGCTCCTGATCACAGCATCAGTCAGTGGTGGTTATTCACAAAACTGGCAGATAGCTTTGCAGAAACTCTAGAGTTACTCCACTCTGACTAACTGCTCTCTATCATCATTATTTGTCTCGTAAGGCTAAGAACGCCCTGGCCCATGCGCTGCAGTCATCTCGACACGACTGTGATCTTCTGAGAGAGCAGTACGATGAGGAGCAGGAGGCCAAGGCTGAGCTGCAGAGAGGTCTGTCCAAGGCCAATGCTGAGGTGGCTCAGTGGAGAACTAAGTATGAAACTGACGCCATCCAGAGGACTGAGGAGCTGGAGGAGGCCAAGTGAGTGAGATATATTTTTGACTTGCAGAATCTGATGGTAACCAATGGTCGTTTGAACGCATGAGCACCAAATGTGTTTGCCTCTCATTAGGAAGAAGCTGGTGACACGTCTGCAGGACGCTGAAGAGACAGTGGAGGCTTCCAATGCCAAGTGCTCCTCTCTGGAGAAGACTAAACATCGGCTTCAGACAGAGATCGAGGATCTGGTCATTGATCTGGAGCGCGCCAATGCTGCAGCTGCTGCCCTGGACAAGAAGCAACGCAACTTTGACAAGGTATTAGCAGATGGCGACTATTAGAAGATTGCTTTTGCTGCCCTTAAAAGAAATCACCCTAGTTAGTTAGATTACCAATTGTTAGTTTGTACATTCATTTCATTACTTGGTGCCTTAGTAGGATTGGGTTTTGGCACCAACTCATGATCTTGGCTCCTCTGTCTTGTTCCCTCCAGGTGTTGGCTGAGTGGAAACAGAAGTATGAAGAGTGTCAGTCAGAGCTGGAGGCCTCTCAAAAAGAGTCTCGTGGCCTGAGCACAGAGCTCTTCAAGCTGAAGAACTGCTACGAGGAGACTCTCGATCATCTTGAGACCATGAAGAGGGAGAACAAGAACCTCCAAGGTACCTAACGTTGTAGCTCACATCATGAATACCCAGTTAAAAAGGCTTCATTAAAGGAACAGTGTTTAAAATTTAGGAGGATTTAGTGGAAACGAGTGGTGAGGGTTGCAGATTGCAACCAGCTGAAACTTCTCCTGGTGAGAATTCTTGGTGTTCATGAGTTTTTTTACAGGGGGCCAAATTATCCATAGAGGTCTCTTCCTCTCCAAAACAAACAGCCCGGGTGATTGAAACCGGGAAAAACACTTCATAAAGCAGTTTAACATAAAAAAGGAGGGGTTTCTAACCACCAAAGCGTGTATGACTCTCTCTAGATCAAGTGTTTGTCATCTCCGTTCTGGGCTTCTGTAGAAACGTGGCTGTGCAACATTGCAATTTTTGCATAGACAAGGACCTGCTCCTGTATGTAGATATGAAATGCTCATTGTAAAGTAACAAGAACACAACAATTTTTAAGAAGCGATAATACACTAATGAAAACACACTGTATTTACTTTCTGCCAATGTTTCCCCCTAAATCATATATGATAGACCTTTAAAACCATATCATTAGATTTACCTCGACCTAATGCAAAATGTAAAAACAAAAAATCTATCTCTACTCCCCCAGAGGAGATCGCTGATCTGACAGATCAAATCAGTCAGGGAGCGAAGACCATCAACGAGCTGGAGAAAATTAAGAAGGGTCTGGACATGGAGAAAAGCGAGATTCAAGCTGCCCTGGAGGAAGCTGAAGTAAGCAGTTTGCTGAGTTCTCGCTCTTCCTCCTTCTTGTGGTCAGGGGATATTTTTTGGACCCGCAGGATATCCTCCAGCATTAAATGTCTGTCTTTCTCAGGGCACTCTGGAGCACGAAGAAAGCAAAACTCTCCGCATCCAGCTGGAGCTCAACCAAATCAAGACTGACGTTGACAGAAAACTGGCGGAAAAGGATGAGGAAATTGACAACCTTCGGTGAGATTCAATGATTGCTTTTCTTGTCCTATATAGCAGGTCTGTGACTCCAACAGCACTTCGTACAAACAATGGTCCCTCCGTGTTGTCTGTAGCCGTAACCACCAGAGAACCCTGGAGTCTATGCAGGCCACCCTGGATGCCGAGGCCAAGTCTCGCAACGAGGCAGTGCGCCTGAGGAAGAAGATGGAAGGCGACCTGAATGAGATGGAGGTGCAGCTGAATCATGCCAACAGGCAGGCTGCAGAGTCCCAGAAACTCCTGAGAAACCTGCAGGTGCAGATCAAGGTGAGTCCATCCAGCAGCCGGTCGGTGAACTTACCTGATTCCTTAGATACATTAGTACACAGAATAAATTTCATCCATCTAAATCTAAACTTGTACATAATCTGTGCACCCAGGACATCCAGTTGGAGCTGGATGACACTCTTCACAAGAACGAGGAGCTGAAGGAGCAGGTGGCAGTGACGGAGCGCCGCAACAACCTACTGACTGCTGAGGTGGAGGAGCTAAGGGCTCTGCTGGAGCAGAACGACCGTTCACGCAAGTTAGCTGAACATGAGCTGCTGGAGGCCACTGAGAGAGTCAACCTGTTGCACTCCCAAGTAGGAAGAAGCATTTAAAACTGCCCTGCAGTGCATGACAATTAAATCACTTAAATTAAATAAAATGATGGCCACTTTTTTTCAAGATAACTTATGTTAATGGTTGTTAGCTGAAAATGTTCTGCAAAAACAAGCAATTCTTGCCTGTTTGTTATGCTCTGATTCACCTGGGCGGATTATTGATGGTATGTTAGTCCTTTGAATCCCAGTTTCAGAAATTGAGAAAGCAAACTGAAAACAAGACTCTTTTTTGCTGCAGAACACTGGGCTCATCAACCACAAGAAGAAGCTGGAGAACGATCTGTCCACACTGTCAAATGAGGTGGATGATGCCGTGCAGGAGTGCCGCAATGCAGAGGAGAAGGCCAAAAAGGCCATCACTGATGTAAGATCTGTAAGATAGTTACACTATTGCATAACTGGAAAAAACAAATTTGCAGATAGTTTGATATTGATCTGGTTTTCTACCCAACCTTCACTGTGTTTGTAATACTCCGTAATTTCTTTTCTACTGTAACATGACTTCATGTTCATTTACCACTTATCCTTAATTCTTGTAGGCAGCCATGATGGCAGAGGAGCTGAAGAAGGAGCAGGACACAAGCGCCCATCTGGAGAGGATGAAGAAGAACATGGAGCAAACCATAAAGGATCTGCAGATGCGTTTGGATGAAGCTGAGCAGATCGCCCTCAAGGGTGGCAAGAAGCAGGTCCAGAAGCTGGAGGCCAGGGTGAGAGATCAGACAAATAAAATGTTTGTCATCACCATTGAGAGAGAATAATTAAATGCACACCACGACGGTCCAAGGCTATCAAAAAAAGCATATATTGAAAAATAAATACTATACCACAGCTTTGTAAACCGCATGTATGATTACGTTATCTTACATACTATACTAAACCATTTTAAACATTTTTTACATGTTTTACTCTCCTCGCATTATACTGTGACTTTATCAACTGTTTTTTTTCGACGTGCTACAGTAATACTTATTTTCGACATACCAGCCTATGACTTTTTTCCTCAGACTGTCCTATGACTTTTGTAGTTTTTTTCTTTTAATGCTGTACTGTGACTTATTTTCGACAAATTGTACTTTGACTTTTTTGGCATCCTGTGGTATGATGTCTTGAGGAGTTTTTTGGTCATTCAATACTATGATTTTTTTGTCATGTTATGCTTTGACTTTTTTAATGTTTTTTTTGGCCATGCTATACCATGACTTATTTGACATACTTTACTGTGACTTTTTTTGTCATACTATACTATGCTGTATTTACTCCGTTTCATCCCCTATGGGGCATAAATCTATGAAATACTATGCCTTATTTTCGACACAGTTTTCCATGATTTTAGATCATCGTACTATCATAAGTTTTGTTTGTCATACTACGACTCTACTCTTTTTTACATACTATGTACTACATACATACTATACCATGTCTTTTTTGTCATAGTAAACAATGACTTCGAGCAGTTTTTACAACATACCATAGTGTCACTATCACTTTTTATAGTTTTTCAATATAATATACTATGACTTTTTATTTTTATCATACGACACTTTTTAAGGTTTTTTTTATACTGTACTATGACAGGTTTTTTAACATGCTACACTATGACTGGTTTTGTGTTTATGTTTTTTGATGACATGTCACCCAAAAAAGCAAAATCAATCAAAATCACAGTGTAGTACATCAACCAAAATACCATAAAAGTCATGCTATAGCCTGTCATCTAAAAAAGCATAGAAAAGTCATAGTATAATATGTCCAGAAAAATTCATAACATAGTATAGCGACCAAAGTAGCATAAAAAAGTTATAGTATTGTATGTTGTCCAAAACACTTTCTAAAGTCATAGTATGTTGACGAAAATAGCATTAAAAAGTTACAGTATACTATGTTGATCAAAACTATGTAAAAAAAGTCATAGCATACTGTCATCCAAAAAAAGCATAAAAAAGTCATGCTGTAAAATGTCATCCAAAATAGCATAAGAAGTCATAGTACAGTATGACAATATGTTAAAAAAGCATTAAAGAAATAAGAGTATAATTTGTTGTCCAAAAAACATTAAAAAACTAGGAGATTAGTATGTTCAAAGCATAAAATAAGCATAAAATATAGTATGAACAGAGTATATGTCAACCAAAAAAGGCCATAAGCCATCCAAAATGACATAAAAAGTTCAAAGTGTTTTGCCATACTATAGCCTTGCTTTTTTTGGTCATTTTTTCAACATGCTATTTTAAGTTGGTTTGGGCCATTTTTGCACGTTTTAATGCTATGGCGTGTCTCAGCACGCTATTTTATGCTGTTTTTAGGTGTTTTCGGCTGTTTTTGGGACATGTCATTTTTTGAAATTTTTTGCCTTAGTATAGCCTTGCTTTTTTGGTCATTTTTTCAACATGCTGTTTTAAGTGGTTTCGCCATTTTTTGCACGCTATTTTATGCTGTTTGGGGTGTTTTTAGCTGTTTTTGGTACATATCATTTTTGGACATTTTTGCCATACTATAGCCTTGCTTTTTTTGGTCATTTATTCGACATGCTGTTTTAAGTTGTTTTTCGTTCGTTCGTTTTAATGCTATGGCGTGTCTCAGCGAGCTACTTTATGGTGTTCTGACATGTTTTCAGATGTTTTTGGGACATGTCATTTTTGGACATTTTTGCCTTGCTATAGCCTTGCCTTTCGGTTCATTTTTTCGACATGCTGTTTTAAGTTGTTTTTGGCCATTTTTGCACGTTTTAATGCGTTTTAATGGCTATGGTGTGTCTCAGCACGCTATTTTATGCTGTTTTGAGGTGTTTTTAGCTGTTTTTGGGACATGTCATTTTTTGACATTTTTGCCATACTATAGCCTTGCTTTTTTTTGGTCATTTTTTCAACATGCTGTTTTAATTTGTTTTGGCCATTTTTTTTAACGTTTTAATGCTATGGCATGTCTCAGCATGCTATTTTATGCTGTTTTGAGGTGTTTTTTAGCTGTTTTTGGGACATGTCATTTTTTGACATTTTTTTATAGCCTTGCTTTTTTGGTCATTTTTTCGACATGCTGTTTTAAGTTGTTTTTTGGCCATTTTTTGCACGTTTTAATGCTATGGCGTGTCTCGGCACGCTATTTCATGCTGTTTTGAGGTGTTTTTAGCTGTTTTTTGGACATGTCATTTTTTGACATTTTTGCCATACTATAGCCTTGCTTTTTTGGTCATTTTTTCGACATGCTGTTTTAAGTTGTTTTTGTCCATTTTTTGCACGTTTTAATGCTATGGCGTGTCTCAGCACGCTATTTCATTCTGCTTTTTGAGGTGTTTTCAGCTGTTTTTTGGGACATGTCATTTTTTGACATTTTTGCCATACTATAGCCTTGCTTTTTTGGTCATTTTTTCGACATGCTGTTTTAAGTTGTTTTTGGCTATTTTTTGCACGTTTTAATGCTATGGCAGGTGTCTCAGCACGCTATTTTATGCTGTTTTGAGGTGTTTTCAGCTGTTTTTGGGACATGTCATTTTTTGACATTTTTGCCATACTATAGCCTTGCTTTTTTGGTCATTTTTTCGACATGCTGTTTTAAGTTGTTTTTGGCGGGGTTTTTTTGCACGTTTTTAATGCTATGGCGTGTCTCAGCACGCTATTTTATGTGTTTGAGGTGTTTTCAGCTGTTTTTTGGGACATGTCATTTTTTGACATTTTTGCCATACTATAGCCTTGCTTTTTTGGTCATTTTTTCGACATGCTGTTTTAAGTTGTTTTTGTCCATTTTTTGCACGTTTTAATGCTATGGCGTGTCTCAGCACGCTATTTATGCTGTTTTGTTTTGAGGTGTTTTCAGCTGTTTTTGGGACATGTCATTTTTTGACATTTTTGCCATACTATAGCCTTGCTTTTTTGGTCATTTTTTCGACATGCTGTTTTAAGTGTTTTTGGCCATTTTTTGCACGTTTTAATGCTATGGCGTGTCTCAGCACGCTTTTTTATGCTGTTTTGAGGTGTTTTTTTTAGCTGTTTTTGGGACATGTCATTTTTTGACATTTTTGCCATACTATAGCCTTGCTTTTTTGGTCATTTTTTCGACATGCTATTTATGGTGTTTTTGGCATTTTTGCACGTTTTAATGCTATGGCGTGTCTCAGCACGCTATTTTTATGCTGTTTTGAGTGTTTTTTTTTAGCTGTTTTTTGGGACATGTCATTTTGACATTTTTGCCATACTATAGCCTTGCTTTTTTGGTCATTTTTTTTTTCGACATGCTTTTTTATGTTGTTTTTTGGCGGGGTTTTTTTGCACGTTTTAATGCTATGGCGTGTCTCAGCACGCTATTTTTTATGCTGTTTTGAGGTGTTTTTCGGCTGTTTTTGGGACATGTCATTTTTTGACATTTTTGCCATACTATAGCCTTGCTTTTTTGGTCATTTTTTCGACATGCTATTTTTAAGTTGTTTTTTGGCCATTTTTTGCACGTTTTTTAATGCTATGGCGTGTCTCAGCACGCTATTTTATGCTGTTTTGAGGTGTTTTCAGCTGTTTTTGGGACATGTCATTTTTTGACATTTTTGCCATACTATAGCCTTGCTTTTTTGGTCATTTTTTCGACATGCTGTTTTATGGTGTTTTTTTGGCCATTTTTTGCACGTTTTAATGCTATGGCGTGTCTCAGCACGCTATTTTATGCTGTTTTGAGGTGTTTTCAGCTGTTTTTGGGACATGTCATTTTTGACATTTTTGCCCATACTATAGCCTTGCTTTTTTGGTCATTTTTTTCGACATGCTATATTTTTGTGTTTTTGGCCATTTTTTTGCACATTTTTAATGCTATGGCGTGTCTCAGCACGCTATTTTTATGCTGTTTTGAGGTGTTTTCAGCTGTTTTTGGGACATGTCATTTTTTTTGACATTTTTGCCATACTATAGCCTTGCTTTTTTTGGTCATTTTTTTCGACATGCTAATTATGTGTGTTTTTGGCCATTTTTTTTGCACGTTTTTTAATGCTATGGCGTGTCTCAGCACGCTATTTTATGCTGTTTTTTGTGTTTTTCAGCTGTTTTTGGGACATGTCATTTTTTGACATTTTTGCCATACTATAGCCTTGCTTTTTTGGTCATTTTTTTCGACATGCTTTTTATGTTGTTTTTGGCCATTTTTTGCAATTTTTAATGCTATGGCGTGTCTCAGCACGCTATTTTTTATGCTGTTTTGAGGTGTTTTTAGCTGTTTTGGGACATGTCATTTTTTGACATTTTTGCCATACTATAGCCTTGCTTTTTTGGTCATTTTTTTTTCGACATTTTTATTTTGTGTTTTTTGGCCATTTTTTGCACGTTTTAATGCTATGGCGTGTCTCAGCACGCTATTTTATGCTGTTTTGAGGTGTTTTCAGCTGTTTTTGGGACATGTCATTTTTTGACATTTTTGCCATACTATAGCCTTGCTTTTTTTTTTGGTCATTTTTTCGACATGCTATTTTTTATGGTGTTTTTGGCCATTTTTTTGCACGTTTTAATGCTATGGCGTGTCTCAGCACGCTATTTTATGCTGTTTTGAGGTGTTTTCAGCTGTTTTTGGGACATGTCATCATTTTTTGACATTTTTGCCATACTATAGCCTTGCTTTTTTGGTCATTTTTTCGACATGCATTTTATGCTGTTTTTGGCCATTTTTTTGCACGTTTTAATGCTATGGCGTGTCTCAGCACGCTATTTTATGCTGTTTTGAGGTGTTTTTCAGCTGTTTTTGGGACATGTCATTTTTTGACATTTTTGCCATACTATAGCCTTGCTTTTTTGGTCATTTTTTCGACATGCTATTTTTATGTGTTTTTGGCCATTTTTTTGCACGTTTTAATGCTATGGCGTGTCTCAGCACGCTATTTTATGCTGTTTTGAGGTGTTTTTCAGCTGTTTTTGGGACATGTCATTTTTTTTTTTGACATTTTTGCCATACTATAGCCTTGCTTTTTTGGTCATTTTTTCGACATGCTGTTTTATTTTTTGTTTTTGGCCATTTTTTTGCACGTTTTTAATGCTATGGCGTGTCTCAGCACGCTATTTTATGCTGTTTTTGAGGTGTTTTCAGCTGTTTTTGGGACATGTCATTTTTTGACATTTTTGCCATACTATAGCCTTGCTTTTTTGGTCATTTTTTCGACATGCTATTTTATATGTGTTTTTGGCCATTTTTTGCACGTTTTAATGCTATGGCGTGTCTCAGCACGCTATTTTATGCTGTTTTGAGGTGTTTTCAGCTGTTTTTTGGGACATGTCATTTTTTGACATTTTTGCCATACTATAGCCTTGCTTTTTTTTGGTCATTTTTTTCGACATGCTTTTTTGTGTGTTTTTGGCCATTTTTTGCAACGTTTTTAATGCTATGGCGTGTCTCAGCACGCTATTTTTTTATGCTGTTTTGAGTGTTTTCAGCTGTTTTTGGGACATGTCATTTTTTGACATTTTTGCCATACTATAGCCTTGCTTTTTTGGTCATTTTTTTCGACATGCTATTTTATGGTGTTTTTGGCCATTTTTTTGCAACGTTTTAATGCTATGGCGTGTCTCAGCACGCTATTTTATGCTGTTTTGAGGTGTTTTTCAGCTGTTTTTGGGACATGTCACATGTCATTTTTTGACATTTTTGCCATACTATAGCCTTGCTTTTTTGGTCATTTTTTCGACATGCATGCTATTTTTATGTGTTTTTGGCCATTTTTTGCACGTTTTAATGCTATGGCGTGTCTCAGCACGCTATTTTATGCTGTTTTGAGGTGTTTTCAGCTGTTTTTGGGACATGTCATTTTTTGACATTTTTGCCATACTATAGCCTTGCTTTTTTTTTTTGGTCATTTTTTCGACATGCATTTTTTGGTGTTTTTGGCCATTTTTGCACGTTTTTTTAATGCTATGGCGTGTCTCAGCACGCTATTTTATGCTGTTTTGAGGTGTTTTTAGCTGTTTTTGGGACATGTCATTTTTTGACATTTTTGCCATACTATAGCCTTGCTTTTTTGGTCATTTTTTCGACATGCTATTTTATGGTGTTTTTGGCCATTTTTTGCACGTTTTAATGCTATGGCGTGTCTCAGCACGCTATTTTATGCTGTTTTGAGGTGTTTTCAGCTGTTTTTTGGGACATGTCATTTTTTGACATTTTTGCCATACTATAGCCTTGCTTTTTTGGTCATTTTTTTTTCGACATGCTATTTTTTTGTGTTTTTTGGCCATTTTTTGCACATTTTAATGCTATGGCGTGTCTCAGCACGCTATTTTTTATGCTGTTTTGAGTGTGTTTTTCAGCTGTTTTTGGGACATGTCATTTTTTGACATTTTTGCCATACTATAGCCTTGCTTTTTTGGTCATTTTTTCGACATGCTATTTTATGGTGTTTTTGGCCATTTTTGCACGTTTTTAATGCTATGGCGTGTCTCAGCACGCTATTTTTTATGCTGTTTTGAGGTGTTTTCAGCTGTTTTTGGGACATGTCATCATTTTTTGACATTTTTGCCATACTATAGCCTTGCTTTTTTGGTCATTTTTTTCGACATGCTATATTTTTGGTGTTTTTTTGGCCATTTTTTGCACGTTTTTTAATGCTATGGCGTGTCTCAGCACGCTATTTTATGCTGTTTTGAGGTGTTTTCAGCTGTTTTTGGGACATGTCATTTTTTGACATTTTTGCCATACTATAGCCTTGCTTTTTTGGTCATTTTTTCGACACATGCTATTTTTTATGTTTTTTGGCCGTTTTTTTTTTGCACGTTTTTAATGCTATGGCGTGTCTCAGCGCTATTTTATGCTGTTTTGAGGTGTTTTTCAGCTGTTTTTGGGACATGTCATTTTTTGACATTTTTGCCATACTATAGCCTTGCTTTTTTGGTCATTTTTTTTTCGACATGCTTTTTTATTATGGTGTTTTTGGCATTTTTTTTGCATGTTTTAATGCTATGGCGTGTCTCAGCACGCTATTTTATGCTGTTTTGAGGTGTTTTCAGCTGTTTTTTTGGGACATGTCATTTTTTGACATTTTTGCCATACTATAGCCTTGCTTTTTTTGGTCATTTTTTCGACATGCTATTTTATGTGTTTTTGGCCATTTTTTGCACATTTTAATGCTATGGCGTGTCTCTCAGCACGCTATTTTATGCTGTTTTGAGGTGTTTTCAGCTGTTTTTGGGACATGTCATTTTTTGACATTTTTGCCATACTATAGCCTTGCTTTTTTGGTCATTTTTTTCGACATGCTGCTTTTATTTGTTTTTGGCCATTTTTGCACGTTTTTAATGCTATGGCGTGTCTCAGCACGCATTTTATGCTGTTTTGAGGTTTTTCAGCTGTTTTTTGGGACATGTCATTTTTTTTGACATTTTTGCCATACTATAGCCTTGCTTTTTTGGTCATTTTTTCGACATGCTATATTATTGTTTTTTTTGGCCATTTTTTTGCACTTTTTTAATGCTATGGCGTGTCTCAGCACGCTATTTTATGCTGTTTTGAGGTGTTTTTCAGCTGTTTTTGGGACATGTCATTTTTTGACATTTTTGCCATACTATAGCCTTGCTTTTTTGGTCATTTTTTTTTCGACATGCTATTTTATTTGTTTTTTTTGGCCATTTTTTTGCACGTTTTTTAATGCTATGGCGTGTCTCAGCACGCTATTTTATGCTGTTTTGAGGTGTTTTCAGCTGTTTTTTGGGACATGTCATTTTTTGACATTTTTTTGCCATACTATAGCCTTGCTTTTTTTGGTCATTTTTTTTCGACATGCTATTTTATGTGTGTTTTTGGCCATTTTTTTGCACGTTTTAATGCTATGGCGTGTCTCAGCACGCTATTTTATGCTGTTTTGAGTGTGTTTTCAGCTGTTTTTGGGACATGTCATTTTTTGACATTTTTGCCATACTATAGCCTTGCTTTTTTGGTCATTTTTTTCGACATGCTATTTTATGGTGTTTTTTGGCCATTTTTTGCACGTTTTTAATGCTATGGCGTGTCTCAGCACGCTATTTTATGCTGTTTTGAGGTGTTTTTCAGCTGTTTTTTGGGACATGTGTCAATTTTTGACATTTTTTTTGCCATACTATAGCCTTGCTTTTTGGTCATTTTTTCGACATGCATTTTTTTGTGTTTTTGGCCATTTTTTTGCACGTTTTTTAATGCTATGGCGTGTCTCAGCACGCTATTTTATGCTGTTTTGAGGTGTTTTCAGCTGTTTTTGGGACATGTCATTTTTTGACATTTTTGCCATACTATAGCCTTTTTTTTTTTTTGGTCATTTTTTCGACATGCTTTTTTATGTGTGTTTTTGGCCATTTTTGCACGTTTTTAATGCTATGGCGTGTCTCAGCACGCTATTTTATGCTGTTTTGAGGTGTTTTCAGCTGTTTTTGGGACATGTCATTTTTTGACATTTTTTTTTGCCATACTATAGCCTTGCTTTTTTTTTTTGGTCATTTTTTCGACATGCAATTTTATTGTGTTTTTGGCCATTTTTTTTTGCACGTTTTTTAATGCTATGGCGTGTCTCAGCACGCTTTTTATGCTGTTTTGAGTGTTTTTCAGCTGTTTTTGGGACATGTCATTTTTTGACATTTTTGCCATACTATAGCCTTGCTTTTTTTGGTCATTTTTTCGACATGCTATTTTATGGTGTTTTTGGCCATTTTTTTTGCACTTTTTAATGCTATGGCGTGTCTCAGCACGCTATTTTATGCTGTTTTGAGGTGTTTTCAGCTGTTTTTGGGACATGTCATTTTTTTTTTGACATTTTTGCCATACTATAGCCTTGCTTTTTTTTTTGGTCATTTTTTCGACATGCATTTTTGTGTTTTTGGTTTTTTTTTGCACGTTTTTAATGCTATGGCGTGTCTCAGCACGCTATTTTATATTTTTTTGAGGTGTTTTCAGCTGTTTTTGGGACATGTCAAATTTTTTTTTTTTTGCCATACTATAGCCTTGCTTTTTTGGTCATTTTTTCGACATGCAATTATTTGTTGTTTTTGGCCATTTTTGCACGTTTTAAATGCTATATGGCGTGTCTCAGCACGCTTTTTTTATGCTGTTTTGAGGTGTTTTCAGCTGTTTTTGGGACATGTCATTTTTTGACATTTTTGCCATACTATAGCCTTGCTTTTTTGGTCATTTTTTTTCGACATGCTATTTATGTGTTTTTGGCCATTTTTGCACGTTTTAATGCTATGGCGTGTGTCTCAGCACGCTTTTTTATGCTGTTTTGAGAGTGTTTTCAGCTGTTTTTTGGGACATGTCATTTTTTGACATTTTTGCCATACTATAGCCTTGCTTTTTTGGTCATTTTTTCGACATGCATTAATTATTTGTGTTTTTGGCCATTTTTTTTGCACGTTTTAATGCTATGGCGTGTCTCTCAGCACGCTATTTTTATGCTGTTGAGGTTTTTCAGCTGTTTTTGGGACATGTCATTTTTTGATTTTTTTTTGCCATACTATAGCCTTGCTTTTTTTTTGGTCATTTTTTCGACATGCTTTTTTATGTGTTTTTGGCCATTTTTTTTGCAGTTTTAATGCTATGGCGTGTCTCAGCACGCTATTTTATGCTGTTTTGAGGTGTTTTCAGCTGTTTTTGGGACATGTCATTTTTTTTTTGACATTTTTGCCATACTATAGCCTTGCTTTTTTTGGTCATTTTTTCGACATGCTATTTTTATGGTGTTTTTTTTGGCCATTTTTGCACGTTTTAATGCTATGGCGTGTGTCTCAGCACGCTATTTTTATGCTGTTTTTGAGGTGTTTTTCAGCTGTTTTTGGGACATGTCATTTTTTGACATTTTTGCCATACTATAGCCTTGCTTTTTTTGGTCATTTTTTCGACATGCATTTTATGTGTTTTTTGGCCATTTTTTGCAGTTTTTTTAATGCTATGGGCGTGTCTCAGCACGCTATTTTATGCTGTTTTTGAGGTGTTTTCAGCTGTTTTTTGGGACATGTCATTTTTTGACATTTTTTTTTGCCATACTATAGCCTTGCTTTTTTGGTCATTTTTTCGACATGCTATTTTTTTTTTGTTTTTTTTGGTTTTTTTTGCACGTTTTTTAATGCTATGGCGTGTCTCAGCACGCTATTTTATGCTGTTTTGAGGTGTTTTTCAGCTGTTTTTGGGACATGTCATTTTTTGACATTTTTGCCATACTATAGCCTTGCTTTTTTTGGTCATTTTTTTCGACATGCTATTTTTTTATGTTTTTTTTGGCCATTTTTGCACATTTTAATGCTATGGCGTGTCTCAGCACGCTATTTTATGCTGTTTTGAGGTGTTTTCAGCTGTTTTTGGGACATGTCATTTTTTGACATTTTTGCCATACTATAGCCTTGCTTTTTTTGGTCATTTTTTCGACATGCATATTTTGTGTTTTTGGTTTTTTTTTTTGCACGTTTTAATGCTATGGCGTGTCTCAGCACGCTATTTTATGCTGTTTTGAGGTTTTTCAGCTGTTTTTGGGACATGTCATTTTTTGACATTTTTGCCATACTATAGCCTTGCTTTTTTGGTCATTTTTTTCGACATGCTATATTATGTTGTTTTTGGCCATTTTTTGCACGTTTTAATGCTATGGCGTGTCTCAGCACGCTTTTTTATGCTGTTTTGAGGTGTTTTCAGCTGTTTTTTTGGGACATGTCATTTTTTGACATTTTTGCCATACTATAGCCTTGCTTTTTTTTGGTCATTTTTTTTTCGACATGCTGTTTTATGGTGTTTTTTGGCCATTTTTGCACGTTTTAATGCTATGGCGTGTCTCAGCACGCTATTTTATGCTGTTTTGAGGTGTTTTCAGCTGTTTTTTTTTTTGGGACATGTCATTTTTTGACATTTTTGCCATACTATAGCCTTGCTTTTTTTTGGTCATTTTTTTTCGACATGCATTTTTATGTTTTTTTTGGCTTTTTTTTTGCATTTTTTTAATGCTATGGCGTGTCTCAGCACGCTATTTTATATGCTTTTGAGGTGTTTTCAGCTGTTTTTGGGACATGTCATTTTTTGACATTTTTTTTTGCCATACTATAGCCTTGCTTTTTTGGTCATTTTTTTTCGACATGCTTTTTATGTTGTTTTTGGCCATTTTTTTGCACATTTTTAATGCTATGGCGTGTCTCAGCACGCTATTTTATGCTGTTTTGAGTGTTTTCAGCTGTTTTTTTTGGGACATGTCATTTTTTGACATTTTTGCCATACTATAGCCTTGCTTTTTTTGGTCATTTTTTTCGACATGCATTTTTTTATGGTGTTTTTGGCCATTTTTGCACATTTTTAATGCTATGGCGTGTCTCAGCACGCTATTTTTATGCTGTTTTGAGGTGTTTTCAGCTTTTTGGGACATGTCATTTTTTGACATTTTTGCCATACTATAGCCTTGCTTTTTTTGGTCATTTTTTCGACATGCTATTTTATGTGTTTTTTTGGCTTTTTTTGCACATTTTTTAATGCTATGGCGTGTCTCAGCACGCTATTTTATGCTGTTTTGAGGTGTTTTTCAGCTGTTTTTTTGGGACATGTCATTTTTTGACATTTTTGCCATACTATAGCCTTGCTTTTTTTTTGGTCATTTTTTTCGACATGCTATTTTATTGTTTTTGGCCTTTTTTTTTGCACGTTTTAATGCTATGGCGTGTCTCAGCACGCTATTTTATGCTGTTTTGAGGTGTTTTCAGCTGTTTTTGGGACATGTCATTTTTTGACATTTTTGCCATACTATAGCCTTGCTTTTTTTTTTTGGTCATTTTTTTTCGACATGCTTATTATGTGTTTTTGCCATTTTTTTGCACGTTTTAATGCTATGGGCGTGTCTCAGCACGCTATTTTTATGCTTTTTTGAGGTGTTTTCAGCTGTTTTTGGGACATGTCATTTTTTGACATTTTTGCCATACTATAGCCTTGCTTTTTTGGTCATTTTTTTCGACATGCCATTTTATGTGTTTTTGGCCATTTTTTGCACATTTTAATGCTATGGCGTGTCTCACACGCTATTTTATGCTGTTTTGAGGTGTTTTTCAGCTGTTTTTGGGACATGTCATTTTTGACATTTTTGCCATACTATAGCCTTGCTTTTTTGGTCATTTTTTCGACATGCTTTTTTATGTGTTTTTGGCCATTTTTTTTTTTTTAATGCTATGGCGCGTGTCTCAGCACGCTATTTTATGCTGTTTTGAGGTTTTCAGCTGTTTTTGGGACATGTCATTTTTTGACATTTTTGCCATACTATAGCCTTTTTTTTTTTTGGTCATTTTTTCGACATGCTATTTTATGGTGTTTTTGGCCCATTTTTTGCACGTTTTAATGCTATGGCGTGTCTCAGCAGCACGCTATTTTTTATGCTTTTGAGAGTGTTTTTCAGCTGTTTTTGGGACATGTCATTTTTTGACATTTTTGCCATACTATAGCCTTGCTTTTTTGGTCATTTTTTTTTCGACATGCTATTTATGTTTTGTTTTTTTTGGCCATTTTTTTTGCACGTTTTTTGCTATGGCGTGTCTCAGCCGCTATTTTATGCTGTTTTGAGTGTGTTTTCAGCTTTTTTTTTGGGACATGTCATTTTTTGACATTTTTGCCATACTATAGCCTTGCTTTTTTGGTCATTTTTTTTCGACATGCTATTTTATGTTGTTTTTGGCCATTTTTTTGCACGTTTTTTAATGCTATGGCGTGTCTCAGCACGCTATTTTATGCTGTTTTGAGGTGTTTTCAGCTGTTTTTTTTTGGGACATGTCAAATTTTTTGACATTTTTGCCATACTATAGCCTTGCTTTTTTGGTCATTTTTTTTCGACATGCTATATTATTTGTTTTTGGCCATTTTTGCACAATTTTTTAATGCTATGGCGTGTCTCAGCACGCTATTTTATGCTGTTTTTGAGGTGTTTTCAGCTGTTTTTGGGACATGTCATTTTTTGACATTTTTGCCATACTATAGCCTTGCTTTTTTGGTCATTTTTTTCGACATGCTATATTATGTTGTTTTTGGCCATTTTTTTTTGCACGTTTTAATGCTATGGCGTGTGTCTCAGCACTATATTTTTATGCTGTTTTTGAGGTGTTTTTCAGCTGTTTTTTTGGGACATGTCATTTTTTGACATTTTTGCCATACTATAGCCTTGCTTTTTTGGTCATTTTTTCGACATGCTATTTTTATTGTTTTTTGGCATTTTTTTGCACGTTTTAATGCTATGGCGTGTCTCAGCACGCTATTTTATGCTGTTTTGAGGTGTTTTCAGCTGTTTTTGGGACATGTCATTTTTTTGACATTTTTGCCATACTATAGCCTTGCTTTTTTTTGGTCATTTTTTTTCGACATGCTATTTATTTGTTGTTTTTGGCCATTTTTGCAACGTTTTAATGCTATGGCGTGTCTCAGCACGCTATTTTTTTTATGCTGTTTTGAGGTGTTTTCAGCTGTTTTTTGGGACATGTCATTTTTTGACATTTTTGCCATACTATAGCCTTGCTTTTTTTTGGTCATTTTTTCGACATGCTATTTTTTGTGTTTTTTGGCCATTTTTTGCACGTTTTAATGCTATGGCGTGTCTCAGCACGCGCTATTTTTTGCTGCTTTTGAGGTTTTTCAGCTGTTTTTGGGACATGTCAAATTTTGACATTTTTGCCATACTATAGCCTTGCTTTTTTGGTCATTTTTTCGACATGCTGTTTTATGTGTGTTTTTGGTTTTTTTTTTTTGCACGTTTTTTTAATGCTATGGCGTGTCTCAGCACGCTATTTTATGCTGTTTTGAGGTTTTTTCAGCTGTTTTTTTGGGACATGTCAAATTTTTGACATTTTTGCCATACTATAGCCTTGCTTTTTTGGTCATTTTTTCGACATGCTTTTTTATTATTTTTTTTGGCCATTTTTTGCAACGTTTTAATGCTATGGCGTGTCTCAGCACGCTATTTTTTGCTGTTTTGAGGTGTTTTCAGCTGTTTTTGGGACATGTCATTTTTTGACATTTTTGCCATACTATAGCCTTGCTTTTTTTTGGTCATTTTTTTTCGACATGCTTTTTTTATGTGTGTTTTTGGGCCATTTTTTTGCACGTTTTTAATGCTATGGCGTGTCTCAGCAGCGCTATTTTATGCTGTTTTGAGGTGTTTTCAGCTGTGCTTTTTTGGGACATGTCATTTTTTGACATTTTTGCCATACTATAGCCTTGCTTTTTTTTTTGGTCATTTTTTCGACATGCTATATTTATGTGTTTTTTTGGCCATTTTTTGCACGTTTTAATGCTATGGCGTGTCTCAGCACGCTATTTATGCTGTTTTGAGGTTTTTTCAGCTGTTTTTGGGACATGTCATTTTTTGACATTTTTGCCATACTATAGCCTTGCTTTTTTGGTCATTTTTTTTTCGACATGCTATTTTATGGTTTTTTTGGCCATTTTTTGCAAGTTTTTTAATGCTATGGCGTGTCTCAGCAGCACGCTATTTTATGCTGTTTTGAGAGGTGTTTTTCAGCTGTTTTTGGGACATGTCATTTTTTGACATTTTTGCCATACTATAGCCTTGCTTTTTTGGTCATTTTTTTCGACATGCATTTTATTGTTTTTTTGGTTTTTTTTTGCACGTTTTAATGCTATGGGTGTGTCTCAGCACGCTATTTTATGCTGTTTTGAGTGTTTTTCAGCTGTTTTTGGGACATGTCATTTTTTGACATTTTTGCCATACTATAGCCTTTTTTTTTGGTCATTTTTTTTTCGACATGCATTGTTTTGTGTTTTTTTTGGCCATTTTTTTTGCACGTTTTAATGCTATGGCGTGTCTCAGCACGCTATTTTATGCTGTTTTGAGGTGTTTTCAGCTGTTTTTTGGGACATGTCATTTTTTGACATTTTTGCCATACTATAGCCTTGCTTTTTTGGTCATTTTTTTTTCGACATGCTATTTTATGTTTTTGTTTTTGGCTTTTTTTTGCACGTTTTTTAATGCTATGGCGTGTCTCAGCACGCTATTTTATGCTGTTTTGAGGTGTTTTTTTCAGCTGTTTTTGGGACATGTCATTTTTTGACATTTTTGCCATACTATAGCCTTGCTTTTTTTTTTGGTCATTTTTTTCGACATGCTATTTTTATGTTGTTTTTGGCCATTTTTGCACATTTAATGCTATGGCGTGTCTCAGCACGCTATTTTTATGCTGTTTTGAGGTGTTTTTCAGCTGTTTTTGGGACATGTCATTTTTTGACATTTTTGCCATACTATAGCCTTTTTTTTTTGGTCATTTTTTTTTTCGACATGCTGTTTTATGGTGTTTTTTGGCCATTTTTTTTGCACTTTTTAATGCTATGGCGTGTCTCAGCACGCTATTTTTTTATGCTGTTTTTTGAGGTGTTTTCAGCTGTTTTTGGGACATGTGTCATTTTTTGACATTTTTGCCATACTATAGCCTTGCTTTTTTTGGTCATTTTTTTCGACATGCTTTTTTGTGTTTTTTGGCCATTTTTTTTGCACGTTTTTTAATGCTATGGCGTGTCTCAGCACGCTATTTTATGCTGTTTTGAGGTGTTTTCAGCTGTTTTTTGGGACATGTCATTTTTTGACATTTTTGCCATACTATAGCCTTGCTTTTTTTGGTCATTTTTTCGACATGCTATTTTATGGTGTTTTTGGCCATTTTTTGCAAGTTTTAATGCTATGGCGTGTCTCAGCACGCTATTTTATGCTGTTTTGAGGTGTTTTCAGCTGTTTTTGGGACATGTCAAATTTTTTGACATTTTTGCCATACTATAGCCTTGCTTTTTTGGTCATTTTTTTCGACATGCTAAATTTTGTTGTTTTTGGCCGTTTTTTGCATTTTTAATGCTATGGTGTGTCTCAGCACGCTATTTTATGCTGTTTTGAGGTGTTTTTTCAGCTGTTTTTGGGACATGTCAAATTTTTTGACATTTTTGCCATACTATAGCCTTTTTTTTTTTTGGTCATTTTTTCGACATGCATATTTATGGTTGTTTTTTGGCATTTTTTTGCACGTTTTAATGCTATGGCGTGTCTCAGCACGCTATTTTATGCTGTTTTGAGGTTTTTTTCAGCTGTTTTTGGGACATGTCATTTTTTGACATTTTTGCCATACTATAGCCTTGCTTTTTTTGGTTTTTTTTTTTCGACATGCTGTTTTATGTTGTTTTTGGTTTTTTTTTTGCAAGTTTTTAATGCTATGGCGTGTCTCAGCACGCTATTTTATGCTGTTTTGAGGTGTTTTCAGCTGTTTTTGGGACATGTCATTTTTTGACATTTTTGCCATACTATAGCCTTGCTTTT
This sequence comes from Plectropomus leopardus, assembly GCF_008729295.1. Lineage (NCBI taxonomy): Eukaryota > Metazoa > Chordata > Actinopteri > Perciformes > Serranidae > Plectropomus > Plectropomus leopardus. The sequence continues at coordinate 18,101,810 of NC_056464.1, read as the reverse complement.
TTGGTCATTTTTTTCGACATGCTGTTTTTATGTTGTTTTTTGGCTTTTTTTTGCACTTTTTAATGCTATGGCGTGTCTCAGCACGCTATTTTATGCTGTTTTGAGGTGTTTTCAGCTGTTTTTGGGACATGTCATTTTTTGACATTTTTGCCATACTATAGCCTTGCTTTTTTGGTCATTTTTTTTCGACATGCTAATTTTTATGTGTTTTTGGCCATTTTTGCACGTTTTAATGCTATGCTATGGCGTGTCTCAGCACGCTATTTTATGCTGTTTTGAGGTGTTTTCAGCTGTTTTTGGGACATGTCATTTTTTGACATTTTTGCCATACTATAGCCTTGCTTTTTTGGTCATTTTTTCGACATGCATTTTTTATGTTGTTTTTTTGGCGTTTTTTTTGCACGTTTTTTTAATGTATGGCGTGTCTCAGCACGCTATTTTATGCTGTTTTGAGGTGTTTTCAGCTGTTTTTTGGGACATGTCATTTTTTGACATTTTTGCCATACTATAGCCTTGCTTTTTTGGTCATTTTTTCGACATGCTATATTATGGTGTTTTTTTGGCCTTTTTTTGCACGTTTTTAATGCTATGGCGTGTCTCAGCACGCTATTTTTTTATGCTGTTTTGAGTGTGTTTTCAGCTGTTTTTGGGACATGTCATTTTTTTTGACATTTTTGCCATACTATAGCCTTGCTTTTTTTTGGTCATTTTTTCGACATGCTATTTTATGGTGTTTTTTGGCCATTTTTTGCACGTTTTAATGCTATGGCGTGTCTCAGCGCTATTTTTATGCTGTTTTGAGGTGTTTTCAGCTGTTTTTTTGGGACATGTCATTTTTTTTGACATTTTTGCCATACTATAGCCTTTTTTTGGTCATTTTTTCGACATGCATTTATGTGTTTTTGGCCATTTTTGCAGTTTTTAATGCTATGGCGTGTCTCAGCACGCTATTTTATGCTGTTTTTTGTGTGTTTTCAGCTGTTTTTGGGACATGTCATTTTTTGACATTTTTGCCATACTATAGCCTTGCTTTTTTTTGGTCATTTTTTCGACATGCAATTTTATGTTTTTTTTGGCATTTTTTTTGCACGTTTTTTAATGCTATGGCGTGTCTCAGCACGCTATTTTTTATGCTGTTTTGAGGTGTTTTCAGCTGTTTTTGGGACATGTCATTTTTTGACATTTTTGCCATACTATAGCCTTGCTTTTTTGGTCATTTTTTCGACATGCTGTTTTAAATTATGTTTTTGGCCATTTTTTGCACGTTTTTAATGCTATGGCGTGTCTCAGCAGCACGCTATTTTATGCTGTTTTGAGGTGTTTTCAGCTGTTTTTTTTTGGGACATGTCATTTTTTGACATTTTTGCCATACTATAGCCTTGCTTTTTTTTTTGGTCATTTTTTTTTCGACATGCTTATTATGGTGTTTTTTGGCTTTTTTTTGCAACGTTTTAATAATGCATGGCGTGTCTCAGCACGCTATTTTATGCTGTTTTGAGGTGTTTTCAGCTGTTTTTTGGGACATGTCATTTTTTGACATTTTTGCCATACTATAGCCTTGCTTTTTTGGTCATTTTTTTTTTCGACATGCTATTTTATGTGTTTTTGGCCTTTTTTTTGCACGTTTTAATGCTATGGCGTGTCTCAGCACGCTATTTTATGCTGTTTTGAGGTGTTTTTTCAGCTGTTTTTTGGGACATGTCAAATTTTTTGACATTTTTGCCATACTATAGCCTTGCTTTTTTTTTGGTCATTTTTTTTTTCGACATGCTTTTTATGTTTTTTTTGGCCATTTTTGCACGTTTTAATGCTATGGCGTGTCTCAGCACGCTATTTTTATGCTGTTTTGAGGTGTTTTCAGCTTTTTTGGGACATGTCATTTTTTGACATTTTTGCCATACTATAGCCTTGCTTTTTTTGGTCATTTTTTCGACATGCTGTTTTTATGTGTTTTTGGCCATTTTTTTTGCACGTTTTAATGCTATGGCGTGTCTCAGCACGCTATTTTATGCTGTTTTGAGTGTTTTTCAGCTGTTTTTTTTGGGACATGTCATTTTTTGACATTTTTGCCATACTATAGCCTTGCTTTTTTGGTCATTTTTTTCGACATGCTGTTTTAATTATGGTGTTTTTGGCCATTTTTTTTGCACATTTTTTTAATGCTATGGCGTGTCTCAGCACGCTATTTTTATGCTGTTTTGAGGTGTTTTTCAGCTGTTTTTGGGACATGTCATTTTTTGACATTTTTGCCATACTATAGCCTTGCTTTTTTGGTCATTTTTTCGACATTATTTTATGGTGTTTTTTTGGCCGTTTTTTTTGCACGTTTTAATGCTATGGCGTGTGTCTCAGCACGCTATTTTATGCTGTTTTGAGTGTTTTCAGCTGTTTTTGGGACATGTCATTTTTTGACATTTTTGCCTATACTATAGCCTTTTTTTTTTGGTCATTTTTTCGACATGCTAATTTTTATGGTGTTTTTGGCCATTTTTTTTTGCATTTTAATGCTATGGCGTGTCTCAGCACGCTATTTTTATGCTGTTTTGAGGTGTTTTCAGCTGTTTTTTTGGGACATGTCATTTTTTGACATTTTTGCCATACTATAGCCTTGCTTTTTTTTTTTGGTCATTTTTTCGACATGCTGTTTTTTTGTTTTTTTGGCCATTTTTTGCACGTTTTAATGCTATGGCGTGTCTCAGCACTATTTTATGCTGTTTTGAGGTGTTTTCAGCTGTTTTTGGGACATGTCATTTTTTGACATTTTTGCCATACTATAGCCTTGCTTTTTTGGTCATTTTTTCGACATGCTTTTTTATGTGTTTTTGGCATTTTTTGCACGTTTTAATGCTATGGCGTGTCTCAGCACGCTATTTTATGCTGTTTTGAGGTGTTTTCAGCTGCTTTTTTTGGGACATGTCATTTTTTGACATTTTTGCCATACTATAGCCTTGCTTTTTTGGTCATTTTTTTCGACATGCTATATTATTGTGTTTTTGGCCATTTTGCACGTTTTAATGCTATGGCTATGGCGTGTCTCAGCACGCTATTTTTTATGCTGTTTTGAGGTGTTTTTCAGCTGTTTTTGGGACATGTCATTTTTTGACATTTTTGCCATACTATAGCCTTGCTTTTTTTGGTCATTTTTTCGACATGCTTTTATGTTGTTTTTTGGCCATTTTTTGCACGTTTTAATGCTATGGCGTGTCTCAGCACGCTATTTTATGCTGCTGTTTTGAGGTGTTTTCAGCTGTTTTTTTGGGACATGTCATTTTTTGACATTTTTGCCATACTATAGCCTTGCTTTTTTGGTCATTTTTTTTCGACATGCTATTTTATTTTTTTTTTGGCATTTTTGCACGTTTTAATGCTATGGGTGTGTCTCAGCACGCTATTTTTTATGCTGTTTTTGAGGTTTTTTCAGCTGTTTTTTTGGGACATGTCATTTTTTGACATTTTTGCCATACTATAGCCTTGCTTTTTTGGTCATTTTTTTCGACATGCTATATTTTATGTGTTTTTGGCATTTTTTTGCACGTTTTAATGCTATGGCGTGTCTCAGCACGCTATTTTATGCTGTTTTGAGAGTGTTTTCAGCTGTTTTTGGGACATGTCATTTTTTGACATTTTTGCCATACTATAGCCTTTTTTTTTGGTCATTTTTTTTCGACATGCTATTTTTTTGTGTTTTTTGCCATTTTTGCACGTTTTAATGCTATGGCGTGTCTCAGCACGCTATTTTATGCTGTTTTGAGGTGTTTTCAGCTGTTTTTGGGACATGTCATTTTTTGACATTTTTGCCATACTATAGCCTTGCTTTTTTGGTCATTTTTTTCGACATGCTTTTTTTTTTTTGTTGTTTTTTGGCCATTTTTTTTTTTAATGCTATGGCGTGTCTCAGCACGCTATTTTATGCTGTTTTGAGGTGTTTTTTTCAGCTGTTTTTGGGACATGTCATTTTTTGACATTTTTGCCATACTATAGCCTTCTTTTTTGGTCATTTTTTTCGACATGCTGCAAATTTTATTGTTTTTTGGCATTTTTTGCACGTTTTAATGCTATGGCGTGTCTCAGCACGCTATTTTATGCTGTTTTGAGGTGTTTTCAGCTGTTTTTTGGGACATGTCATTTTTTGACATTTTTGCCATACTATAGCCTTGCTTTTTTGGTCATTTTTTTCGACATGCTATATTATGTGTTTTTGGCCATTTTTTGCACGTTTTAATGCTATGGCGTGTCTCAGCACGCTATTTTATGCTGTTTTGAGAGTGTTTTCAGCTGTTTTTGGGACATGTCATTTTTTGACATTTTTGCCATACTATAGCCTTGCTTTTTTGGTCATTTTTTTTTTCGACATGCATTTTATTATGGTGTTTTTGGCATTTTTTTTTGCACAGTTTTAATGCTATGCGTTTTCAGCACGCTATTTTATGCTGTTTTTAGAGTGTTTTCAGCTGTTTTTGTTTTTGGATGCCTTTTTTTTTTTGGGACATGTTTTTTTGACATTTTTGCCATACTATAGCCTTGCTTTTTGGTCATTTTTTTCGACATGCATATTATGGTTGTTTTTTTTGCCTTTTTTGCACGTTTTTAATGCTATGGCGTGTCTCAGCACGCTATTTTATGCTGTTTTGAGGTGTTTTTTCAGCTGTTTTTGGGACATGTCATTTTTTGACATTTTTGCCATACTATAGCCTTGCTTTTTTGGTCATTTTTTTTTTCGACATGCATTTATGTTTTTTTTGGCATTTTTTGCACGTTTTAATGCTATGGCGTGTTTCAGCACGCTATTTTATGCTGTTTTCAGTGTTTTCAGCTGTTTTTGGGATTTTTTGAAATTTTTTTTAGTGTTTTCAGCTGTTTTTTGGGACATGTCATTTTTTGACATTTTTTGCCATACTATAGCCTTGCTTTTTTTGTCATTTTTTCGACATTGCTTTTTGACATTTTTGCCATACTATAGCCTTGTTTTTTTCACATTTTTGACGTTTTTATTTTTATGTTTTTTGCCATTTTTTGCATGCGTTTTTGCACGTTTTAATGCTATGGCGTGTCTCAGCACGCTTTTTTATGCTGTTTTGAGGTGTTTTTCAGCTTTTTTTGGGACATGTCAATTTTGACATTTTTGCCATACTATAGCCTTGCTTTTTTTGGTCATTTTTTCGACATGCTGTTTTTAAGTTGTTTTTTGGCATTTTTTGCACGTTTTAATGCTATGGCGTGTCTCAGCACACGCTATTTTTATGCTGTTTTTGAGGTGTTTTCAGCTGTTTTTGGGACATGTCAAATTTTTGACATTTTTGCCATACTATAGCCTTGCTTTTTTTTGGTCATTTTTTCGACATGCTAATTTTTATGGTTGTTTTTTGGCCATTTTTTTGCAAGTTTTAATGCTATGGCGTGTCTCAGCACGCTATTTTATGCTGTTTTGAGGTGTTTTTCAGCTGTTTTTGGGACATGTCATTTTTTTGACATTTTTGCCATACTATAGCCTTGCTTTTTTGGTCATTTTTTCGACATGCAAATTTTGTTTTTTGGCCGTTTTTTGTTTTAAATTGCTATTTTATGCTGTTTTGAGGTGTTTTCAGCTGTTTTTGCACATGTCAATTTTTTGACATTTTTGCCATATGGTGTGCTTTTCAGTCAGACATGCTATTTTGGTGCTTTTTGCAATTTTAATGCTATTGTTTTGAGGTATTTTTTCAGCTGTTTTTGGGACATGTCATTTTTTGACATTTTTGCCATACTATAGCCTTGCTTTTTTTGGTCATTTTTTCGACATGCTGTTTTAAATTATGTGTTTTTTGGCCATTTTTTTTGCACGTTTTAATGCTATGGCGTGTCTCAGCACGCTATTTTTTATGCTGTTTTGAGGTGTTTTCAGCTGTTTTTGGGACATGTCATTTTTTGACATTTTTGCCATACTATAGCCTTGCTTTTTTGGTCATTTTTTCGACATGCTGTTTTATGGTGTTTTTGGCCACTTTTTTTTGCACACGTTTTAATGCTATGGCGTGTCTCAGCACGCACGCTTTTATGCTGTTTTGGAGGTGTGTTTTCAGCTGTTTTTTGGGACATGTCATTTTTTGACATTTTTGCCATACTATAGCCTTGCTTTTTTGGTCATTTTTTCGACATGCTATTTTTTGTTGTTTTGGCCATTTTTTGCACGTTTTAATGCTATGGCGCGTTCTCAGCACGCTATTTTATGCTGTTTTGAGGTGTTTTCAGCTGTTTTTGGGACATGTCATTTTTTGACATTTTTGCCATACTATAGCCTTGCTTTTTTTTTTTGGTCATTTTTTTCGACATGCTGTTTTATGTGTTTTTGGCTTTTTTTTTTGCATTTTTTAATGCTATGGCGTGTCTCAGCACGCTATTTTTATGCTGTTTTGAGGTGTTTTCAGCTGTTTTTGGGACATGTCATTTTTTGACATTTTTGCCATACTATAGCCTTGCTTTTTTGGTCATTTTTTTTTTCGACATGTTTTTTTTATGTTGTTTTTGGCCATTTTTTTGCAATTTTAATGCTATGGCGTGTCTCAGCACGCTATTTTATGCTGTTTTGAGGTGTTTTTCAGCTGTTTTTTTGGGACATGTCATTTTTTGACATTTTTGCCATACTATAGCCTTGCTTTTTTGGTCATTTTTTCGACATGCTGTTTTATGTTGTTTTTGGCCATTTTTTTGCACATTTTAATGCTATGGCGTGTGTCTCAGCACGCTATTTTATGCTGTTTTGAGGTGTTTTCAGCTGTTTTTGGGACATGTCATTTTTTGACATTTTTGCCATACTATAGCCTTGCTTTTTTGGTCATTTTTTCGACATGCTGTTTTTATGTTGTTTTTGGCCATTTTTTTGCACGTTTTTTAATGCTATGGCGTGTCTCAGCACGCTATTTTTATGCTGTTTTGAGGTGTTTTCAGCTGTTTTTGGGACATGTCATTTTTTGACATTTTTGCCATACTATAGCCTTGCTTTTTTTGGTCATTTTTTCAACATGCTTTTTTTATGTTGTTTTTGGCCATTTTTTGCACGTTTTAATGCTATGGCGTGTCTCAGCACGCTATTTTATGCTGTTTTGAGGTGTTTTCAGCTGTTTTTGGGACATGTCATTTTTTGACATTTTTGCCATACTATAGCCTTGCTTTTTTGGTCATTTTTTCGACATGCTGTTTTAAGTTGTTTTTGGCCATTTTTGCACGTTTTAATGCTATGGCGTGTCTCAGCACGCTATTTTATGCTGTTTTGAGGTGTTTTCAGCTGTTTTTGGGACATGTCATTTTTTGACATTTTTGCCATACTATAGCCTTGCTTTTTTGGTCATTTTTTCGACATGCTGTTTTATGTTGTTTTTTGGCCATTTTTTGCACGTTTTAATGCTATGGCGTGTCTCAGCACGCTATTTTATGCTGTTTTGAGGTGTTTTTAGCTGTTTTTGGGACATGTCATTTTTTGACATTTTTGCCATACTATAGCCTTGCTTTTTTGGTCATTTTTTCGACATGCTTTTTTGGTTGTTTTTGGCCATTTTTTTTGCATGTTTTTAATGCTATGGCGTGTCTCAGCACGCTATTTATGCTGTTTTGAGGTGTTTTCAGCTGTTTTTGGGACATGTCATTTTTTGACATTTTTTTGCCATACTATAGCCTTGCTTTTTTGGTCATTTTTTCGACATGCTGTTTTATGTTGTTTTTGGCTATTTTTTGCACATTTTAATGCTATGGCGTCTCTCAGCACGCTTTTTTATGCTGTTTTGGGTGTTTTTAGCTGTTTTTGGGATGTCATTTTTTGACATTTTTGCCATACTATAGCCTTGCTTTTTTTGGTCATTTTTTCGACATGCTGTTTTATGTTGTTTTTGGCCATTTTTTGCACGTTTTAATGCTATGGCGTATTTCAGCACGCTATTTCATGCTGTTTTGAGGTGTTTTTAGCTGTTTTTGGGACATGTCATTTTTTGACATTTTTGCCATACTATAGCCTTGCTTTTTTGGTCATTTTTTCAACATGCTGTTTTTAAGTTGTTTTTTGGCCATTTTTTTTGCACATTTTTAATGCTATGGCGTGTCTCAACACGCTATTTCATGCTGTTTTGAGGTGTTTTTAGCTGTTTTTTGGGACATGTCATTTTTTGACATTTTTGCCATACTATAGCCTTGCTTTTTTGGTCATTTTTTTCGACATGCTGTTTTATGTTGTTTTTGGCCATTTTTTGCACATTTTAATGCTATGGCGTCTCTCAGCACGCTATTTTATGCTGTTTTGAGGTGTTTTTAGCTGTTTTTGGGACATGTCATTTTTTGACATTTTTGCCATACTATAGCCTTGCTTTTTTGGTCATTTTTTTCGACATGCTGTTTTATGTTGTTTTTGGCCATTTTTTGCACGTTTTAATGCTATGGCGGTCTCAGCACGCTATTTTTATGCTGTTTTGAGGTGTTTTCAGCTGTTTTTGGGGGACATGTCATTTTTTGACATTTTTGCCATACTATAGCCTTGCTTTTTTGGGTCATTTTTTCGACATGCTGTTTTTATGTTGTTTTTGGCTATTTTTTTAACGTTTTAATGCTATAGCGGGTCTCAACACGCTATTTTACTGTTTTGAGGTGTTTTCAGCTGTTTTTGGGACATGTCATTTTTTTGACATTTTTGCCATACTATAGCCTTGCTTTTTTGGTCATTTTTTCGACATGCTGTTTTATGTTGTTTTTGGCCATTTTTTGCATTTTTTAATGCTATGGCGTGTCTCATCACGCTATTTTATGCTGTTTTGAGGTGTTTTCAGCTGTTTTTTGGGACATGTCATTTTTTGACATTTTTGCCATACTATAGCCTTGCTCTTTTGGTCATTTTTTCGACATGCTGTTTTAAGTTTTTTTTGGCTATTCTTTTAACATTTTAATGCTATGGCGTGTCTCAGTAAGCTATTTTATGCTGTTTTGAGGTGTTTTTAGCTGTTTTTGGGACATGTCATTTTTTGACATTTTTGCCATACTATAGCCTTGCTGGTTTGGTCATTTTTTCGACATGCTACATTATGGTGTTTTTTGGCGTATTTTGCACATTTTAATGCTATTGCGTGTCTCAGCAAGGTATTTAATGTTGTTTTGAGGTGTTTTCAGCTGTTTTTGGGACATGTCAAATTTTGCCATTTTTGCCATATCATAACCTTGCTCTTTTGTTCATTTTTTCGACATTTTTTTTATGCTGTTTTTGGCCTTTTTTTTGCATGTTTTAATGCTATGGAGTGTCTCAGCGTCTGCAGAGACAAAGTCTGCATTACTGCAGACACTGCACTGAACCGCCTGTCAATCTCTCACTCCATCCTTCCCTCAGTCATGAACAAGACCCCGAGGTACTTAAACTTGGGGCAGGATCTCTTCTCCGATCTGGAGAGGGCAATCCACCCTTTTCCCGGCTAAGAACCATGGCCTCGGATTTGGAGGTGCTGATTCTCATCCCGGCTGCTTCACGCTCGGCTGTGAACCGATCCAGTGAGAGCTGAAGGTCATGGCCTGATGAAGCCAACAGGATCACATCATCTGCAAAAAGCTGCAACCCAATCCTGAGGTCACCAAACCGGACCCCCTCAATGCCCTGGCTGCATCTAGAAATTCTGTGCATAAAAATTATGAACAGAATCGGTGACAAAGGGCAGCCCTAGCAGAGTCCAACCCTCACTGGAAACAAGTCTGACTTGGTGCTCCGGCACCAGTCGTACAGGGAACGGATGGCCCGTATCTGGGGGTCCGATACCCCATACTCCCGTAGAAGCCCCCACAGGACTCCCCGAGGGACACGGTCGAATGCCTTCTCCAAGTCCACAAAGCACATGTGGACTGGTTGGGCAAACTCCCATGCACCCTCAAGGACCCTGTCAATGGTCCAGAGCTGGTCCACAGTTCCACGACCAGGACGAAAACCGCATTGCTCCTTCTGGACCCGAGGTACGACTATGTGGCGGACCCTCCTCTCCAGTACCCCTGAACAGACCTTACCAGGGAGCTGAGGAGTGTGATCCCCCTATAGTTGGAACAAACCCTCCGGTCCTCCTTCTTAAAAAGAGGGAACACCACCCTGGTCTGCCAGTCCAGAGGCACAGCCCCTGATGTCCACCCAATGCTGCAGAGTCGTGTCAACCATGACAGCCCAACAACATCCAGGGCCTTAAGGAACCAGGGGCGGATCTCATCCATCCCTGGGGCCCTAGCACTGAGGAGCTTTTTGACCACCTCGGCAACCTCAGCCCCAGAGATGGGAGAGCCCACTTCCAAGTACCCAGACCCTACCTCCTCACCAGAAGGCATGTCAGTGGGATTGAGGAGGTCTTCGAAGTATTCCTTCCCCGATCCACAACACATTGAGTTGAGGTCAGCAGTGCACTGTCCACACCATACATAGTGTTGACAGAGCACTGCTTTCCCCTCCTGAGATGCCGGATGGTGGTCCAGAGCCTCTTCGAAGCCATCTGGAAGTCGTTCTCCATGGCCTCACGAACTCCTCCCACGCCTGTATTTTTGCCTCAGCGACCGCCATTGCTGCACTCCACTTGGCCTGCCGGTATCTGTCTGCTGCCCTCTGAGTCCCACAGGCCAAGAAGGCCCGATAGGACCCATCCTTCAGCTTGACAGCATCCCTCACTGCCAGTGTCCACCAACAGGTTCAGGTATTGCTGCCACGACAGGCACCAACCACCTTACAGCATCAATCGGCCGCCTTAACAACAGAGGCACGGAACATGGACTCAGACTCAGTGTCCTCTGCCTCCCCTGGGACATGGTCTAAGCTCTCCTGGAGCTCCTCCTTTTCATGGGAGCTTCAACTCCCCCACCAACTCACCACCAGGTGGTGATCGGTTGACAGCTCCGCCTCTCTCTTCACCCGAGTGTCCAAGACATGCGGCCACAAGTCCGACAACACGACTACAAAGTCAATCATCGAACTGCGGCCTAGGGTGTCCTGATGCCAAGTGCGCATATGGACACCCTCATGCTTGAACATGGTGTTCGTTATGGACAATCTGTGGTGAGCACAGAAGTCCAATAACAAAACACCACTCGGGTTCAGATCGGGAAGAGAGCCCAGCCCCTCTCAAGAAGTCTGGTTCCGGAGCAAATGCTATGTGTCGAGGTGAGGCTGACTATTCTAGTCGGAACTTCTCGAACTCGCGCACCAGCTCAGGCTCCTTCCCTACCAGAGAGGTGATATCCCACGTCCCTAGAGCTAGCTTCTTCAGCCAACGATCGAACTGCCAAAGTCCCCGCCTTCAGCTGCAGCCCAACTCACATCCCAAACAACCCCTTTGGCCCCTCCTATGGGTGGTGAGCCCACGGGACGGAGGTCCCACGTGGCTTCTTCGGGCTGTGCCCGGCCAGGCCCCATGGATTAAAGCCTGGCCACCAGGCGCTCGCCATCGAGCCCCACCCCTTGCCATTTTTGTTCATTTTTTCGACATGCTGTTTTATGCTGTCTTTGGCCTTTTTTTGCACATTTTAATGCTATGGCGTGTCTCAGCACGCTATTTCATGCTGTTATGAAGTGTTTTCAGCTGTTTTTGGGATGTCAAATTTTGACATTTTTGTCCATTATATAGCCTTGCCTTCTTGGTCATTTTTTCAACATGCATTATTATGGAGTTTCAGGCCGTTTTTGCAACATTCTATGCTATAGCGTGTCTCGGCACGCTATTTTATGCGGTTTTCAGCTGTTTTTTGGACATGTCATTCTATGACATTTTTTGACATGATATAGCATGTTGTCCAAAATATCCCAAAAAAGTCATAGTGTAGTATGTCATCTAAAATGATATTTAAAAAAAAACTCATAGTCTAGTATGTGGTCTAAAAATGCATTAGAAAGTTATAGTATAGTATATCGTACAGTTAAGCATGAAATGAATTCTTGTATAGTCTGACGATAAAAAAATCGCTCAAAAAATTATAGTATAAGGACTTTTGACCTTGACTTTCTTGTCTTTCTTGTAGGTCAAAGAACTGGAAAATGAAATGGAAGCTGAGCAAAAGAAGAGCCAAGAGTATCAGAAGGGCGTGCGCAAGTATGAGAGGAGAATCAAAGAGCTCTCCTACCAGGTAAAACACTAATGTGTTTGCACATTGTACATTCTGGAGTGTAAAATATGAATGCATGTTTTGAAGATCTCCTGTGCTATTTGTGCAGGCTGAGGAAGACAAGAAGAACCTGGTCCGTCTCCAGGACCTCATCGACAAGCTGCAGGTCAAGGTGAAAAGTTACAAGAGACAGGCTGAGGAAGCGGTGAGTAGTTTAGTGTTATGTACTGTGTCACCTGAGCACTTTCTCAGTTCAATTTAGACTATATGGTTTTCCTGGTTTCCTCTTCTCTGCAGGAGGAGCAGGCAAACACCAATCTGTCCAAGTACAGGAAGCTCCAGCATGAGCTCGATGATGCTGAGGAGAGGGCAGATACTGCTGAATCGCAAGTCAACAAGCTCCGCATCCGCACCCGGGATCAGGGTAGCAAGGTCAGTAAACCAAATGCCTTTATGACCTATGACTGTTTCAAGTATTTATCTTATTTAGGAGGAGGGCTTTACAACAAGAAGTAATCTTAAAGGAGACTGGGTGTGATCCTCTGTTGAACATGACCTCACTCAGCCCACTCATGTGGTCTGTAGTGCAGTCATGAGTAACTCTATGACACTGTGTATATGGTTGCTAATAAACATCCCTGTCCTGTGTATTTCAGCATGCTGAGTAACGTGAGGCTGAACGCTGCGGACAAACATATCACAGCCAGCCAGCTGCAACAGCTGGGCCTGACTGTGAGGACCCACCCAAATAAAGACTTCAAATACATACTTTAAATACGACTGCTTTGTTTTTGTTTGTTTGTGTGATAAAGATAGGAATCCCACAAAGAAGGTCTAAAGAAAGATTTATTATATTATTAATTTGACAAACAGCTGTTAAATAAGGAAAATTAAGTTCATACCAGCATTAGAGGAGGAACATGTGATTGAAAGTTACACAAGTCGTTATAGTAGAATGTGAAACTAAAACATGAATTTAGTTTCTTTTCGATGGTCAAAGAAGGTTAAAGATATTAAGACTGAAGTGTGCCGAGGTGAATTTTTAAACACAATCGTGTGAAATTTTATGCATTATTTAATGCCAACAAATGAAAAAAATCATGGGCTGTTATCTTAAATGGATTTAAATTTTACACCATGAATATGATCCACTGTCAGCATCTCTTAAAGGCTGTTCAAAGTGTAGTTGCTGTCTATCATGGTGAAGTGAGACAATCATTTGATTAAAAAAAAGCACCACATGGTCTAAGTCTTAAATGTGAATTTAAGAGTGGATGCAAAATATATCTAATAATATCCTCATCATGCCAAACATCACATAAATCTCCAGCTAATAAAAGTCAAAAGGGATCTAAAATAAAAACCAAATAGTGTTATGTTTAACACTGTGCAGCATGTTCTTGGCCAATGGGATAACATTTCACCATTTTCTATACAAACTAAGGACTGAAATCTAAGGCCTACTAGGAGCATCACACCACATACAGCATTAAGTGTTGAGAACCAGTTCTCTTGTGCATCATACAGAGGGATCACTCGCTCTAAAAAGAGTCACAAAGCTACAGAAGTCAGATTGTGTATAGAGCGCTCACAACATTCATGTTTTTAAACCGATAGCCTGATTGACTTCCGTGATGGATGACTGGAGTGATGAGAGGAGATTTGGGTCAATGATAACACACGCTTAGTACTAAGAATGTGATACCACTGCAGAAGTACCCTGTGTCAAATCACACTATCATAGCTATTATCTCGAGCATCCATCCGGCAAAGAAACTGAGAATTTCTAAGCGAGAAGCACTTGTAAAGTGTGTTAACGTCACTGCAAAGCACAAGATGAACTAATTCAGAGTATGTGCAACACCCATTGAGAAATTTAAGACATGCTGAATGAAAACTAGAACAAAAACACATTTCTGGTTAATTAGCTTTAAAGCAAATAAAAGGCTTTTAAAGTGTAAAGGACGTCTGTGTTTGCATCCCAAAAGGCGGCATAGCACTAGTAACTCATGGCATCAGGGGCCAACTGTAGAAATGCCCTTATACATTCACATGAACATGTATTATGAGCCATGACATGCTGGGAGTAAAACTGTACACTTGTCATTGGGAGTGGTTTGATCTGTGTAAGGGTAAAATATGAGGTAGCTCATCTTTTTGTACTTATCTTGGGGTTGAGTAATATCAGACGAATATCTGTTTAGCTCCGCACCTTCAGCTGCACACTCAGGCCGTGGACACATCATCAGCATCATCTTTCTCCAGAGTAAAGATCAAGTGGTGCCTTGCAAAAAGAGCTGTCACACAGAGAGATTGTCAGTGTCAGCATGGAGTCTGGGATTTTGACAAAAACCTTCAATCTGATGCTGATGATGTTTGGCAGAAGGCTAATTCAACTTCTACTGGAACAATGAGAGTGGTATCTTAATAACACTAGCGCCTGCATAGTTTATTTTCTCTTCCCAAAGCATCTCTCATGACATGGATACAAATTCTGTTACAAAATGAAAAATGCTTTTAATCAACAAATGTGTTAAAATATAATAAACAATAAAACAATTTAATCTGTGCAATGTTTTATTCTACAGTCTTATCCAGAGCTAAAAGCTGTTGTTTTTCAACAAGTCAAAAGTAAATCAACAAAAAAATAAGGAAAACAAGTCCCTGGGTGAAGCTTCTGAAGCCACGAAGAGAGCAGATGGTTTTCGGTGAGAGGAGCCCCATGTGATTTTTGAAACAGCCAGCCCACAAGCTACCTAAATGTGTCGAGTAGGGCCAGAAAGCACCAATCAACAATCGCCACCTAATAAAGTAGACCCACAGACGGGTTAAATCAAAATGCTGTCCGTTTAGAAGACCCCTGCAAAAAATTCCCTACAGGTCAGGCAGTGGAGCGGAGTCAGCAGAGAGTATTTAGGTAGTGGGAGAGTGAGGCCGCTGACTCCTGGCAGCCCTGTGATGCACCACTGACCTGCACAATGATTTACCATGTGGCCATATCCCAAACCAAGTCCGCGTGAAAAGAATCGTTTTTTTCTAACATATACTTTGTTGAATCATACATATTTTTTCATAGAATTTTGTATAGGTTATATAAAAGGCTCTATTTGAATTTCACCTAAAGCAAACAACCAATGCAGGTGTCATTTCACAAGGTCCCTTAAATTGTCTGTTGAACGATGTGGGCGCACCGGGGTGGGCGAACACGGCCCCTCTCTTACTTTGAAGAAGAGGACTTAGAGAGAAGATGACAGCCAGGCAAATTCACATCCCATTACATCTGTGACGACGGCCTCAGTGTGACAGACAGCAAACGGAGGAGTCTTACATCCAGAACGCAGTCACAAAAGCGCCTGGACGGCTTAGCTCCAAAGAGTCATCACCAGCTTCAGGTGTCCATGCTCCCTGTGATCCTTTGCCCTGTCCCACCCCCAGCACACCCAGTGCACACACTGGAGGTCAATCTTCCAGCAGGTCTCTGTCCAGATCCATGAAGGGCTCGTCAATGTAGCTCGCTATGGCACACAGAGAAGTCCTGTCCGAGCCCAGCAGCACCGACACCGTCTCCTTCCAGTAGCTGAAGGGGATACAGGAGCTCTAAGAGGACGCAAACCAGAGAGAACTTAGATCAGCAGCAATCGTTTTGCAGCCTCGCTAACAACAGCATGAGGTAATGGTTAGTAGCTGCTTTTAGCTGTCAAGTGAATTTTACTGCTTTTATTGGCTCAAAGTGATCAAAACCTTGCGTTTCCCCTTTTCTGGTTGGAAACAATTTCCATTGCTTTTACACTCAATTCCAGATCATTTTAATATCCCTGCTCACTGACAGGAGGCTGTCTTTGTCTTTGTCTCTGACTATTGTGGACAACATACCTAAGAAAGGCTTTTTTTGGACAACACACTATACCATGACATTTTTATGCAATTTTGGACGACATACTTAGTATGACTTTTGTTGCTATTTTGAATGACATGCTATAATATGACTTTTTTATGCTACATCGGCTACATACATACAGACTATAGTATGACATTTTATGCTATTCTAGGATGAAATACTATATTTTGATTTTTTTCTGCAATTTTGCAAACATACTATACTATGATATTTTGATACACTATGACCTTTTTATGCTATTTTGGATTATACAGAATAATATGACTTTTTGTGCTCTTGTGGATGACAAAGAATGACTTTTTTATAATATTTTGGATGACATACTAGTATGACTTTTTATGATAGTTTGGATGACATATAATCGTATGTCTGTTTTTTTGGTCAGTTTACCATACAATGACTTTTTTGGGCTATTTTGGACAACATGCTAATCTATGACTTTTCTGGGCTATTTTCAATTATAAAGTTTACTATGACTTTTTTAATATTTTGGTAGACATACCATACTATGACATTTTTTGTGCTACTCTGATGGACACACTATACTATGATGTTTCTATGCTGTGTTGGACAACAAAGTTTAGTTTGACTTTTATGCCATTTTGGAAAACATTATAAACTATGACTTTTTTAAGCTGTTTCAGACAACATACTAAAGTATGACTTTTTTATACTGTTTTGGTCGCCATACCTTACTATGACTTTCTTTGGCCTTGTTTGGATGACACTAATCTATGACATTTGTTGCGCTATTTTGGACAACATACTATATTCTGACTACTTTATGCCATTTTGTTCAGCAAAAAATAAAATTCATTTTTTGGGCTATTAATCGACGACACACTGTACTATGACTTTTTGGGGCTATTTTGGATGACATTCTATACTATGACTTTTTTTCATCACAGTATTTTTTGACATCACATACTATAACTTTTAAACCATTTTCCCACATACTATAGTATAACTGTTTTCAACACACCATACTATGACTTATAAGGGTTTTTTTGACATTTTACATTGTGACTATTACTTCATGCTGTACTTCAACATACTACACTATGACATTTTTAACAGTTTTTTTTTCAACACACTATACGACTCGTCATACTACCTCATACTATGACTGTTTTTGTCATACTATACAATGACTTTCAACAGTTTTTTGATATACTACACTGTCAATTCTTTAGCACTTTTTTTTTTTTTTTTTTTACATACTATGATATAACTTGTTTCGACATACTATACCATGACTTTTTAGCAGTTTTTCTGACATACTATACTATGGCTTTTTTGACATATACTATGATTTCTTTAACAGTTTATTCAATATACTATGAGATTTTTTGGACATACTATACGGAGACTTTTTAAACAGGTTTTCCGACACACTATGCTATGACTTTTGTTTCGTTGCACTATACTTTGGCTTTTTTCTATATATTATACTATGACTTTTTAAGTTTTTTCAACAGACTATAATATGATATTTTGGACAGTTTTTTCGACATACTACACTATGACTACACTATTACTTTGTTTATATTTCTTTTGACATTCTATACTCTGACTTTTTAATCAGGGTCAGTTTTTTGACATATTATACTGTGACTTTTTACGTCATACTATACTACCACTTTTTAATCATACAATACTGTTACCTTTACTACGATTTTTCACCATTCTATACTGACTTTTTTGCATTTTTTTTGGTCATACTACAGTATGATTTTTTTTTATATAATATAATATGACTTTATTTTCAAAACTCTATGCTAAGACTTTTTTTGGACATACTACATACTACATTTGTTCTGACATAATATGCTAAGACTTTTTTTTTAAACCTTTTTTTCACAAAATATAATGGATTTTTTTTGCCATACTATGACTTTAACAGCTTTCCCAGCATACTATGGTGTAGCTTTTTTTGACATTTCTACCGATTTATTTTTTAAACTCAGAGTATAGTATGTTGAAAAAATTAATAGTATGACATGGCATACTTTTTCCATACACCTCCACTAGTATGACACATATATGGATATTATTACCATATACATCATATATGCATGCTGTATACATACTATCATAAACTACATTTATTAATATTCATATCTATTACTATTGTTATATATTATGTTATTTTATTGTTATTTTTATTGTTGCTCTTCATCTGTACCTCTCTCACAGTCTCTCCCTCTTCCTCTTTCTCAGTCTCTAGCTTTACTATGAGATTTCCCTGAGGTTTCTACTGTTTTTTTCACTATTAATGGTTTCGTTTGGGAGTTTTTCTTTAGGCGCTGTGAGGGACCAAGGACAGAGAAATGGTGAATGCCGTAAAGCCCTTTGAGGCCATTTGTGATTTGTGATACTTACGTGCAAGTAGTCTGCCTTGCCTGAAAGTATGAACTCATACCTCTACAGATGGTCTATCCTGTGAGTACTTAAATACACAAAGATGTGTGTTTTTGTTTGTCTGTCTGTTTGTTCTCCATTTTGTTTTGCGACCTGTTTTTTTTCTTTTCCCTCCAACCCTCCTTCAAATTATAGCTTATGTTGATGTCCTACCTAATCGTTTGAGAAATCTCTATAAAGTGTTAAAAAAACTGTGCTTACATGTCCCACATGATTGTGGATTGTGAAAATATTAAACATTGTTCATGTTGCAGCAGCCATGACTTGTATCTTTCATCCACTTGGGGGCAGCAGAACCAGCAAATACACAAAAATGACATCACCTTACAAAGATGATATGGCTAACTCATTTGCAAACAGTTGGCTTATTACACATCCAGAGCAGACAGCAGAGCAACATTAGTATAAATTTGGAGTTGGTTTCCTGTCCACACTAATGAATGTTTTGGCCCTACCCAGCTCTGGAGAAAAATATCTTGATCTTTAGCTGCTAAATGCTCCACAATGTTCACTAACTTGATGTGTCTGCGGTTTGGTGAAGGGCCAGTAACATACAGGGGATCTAGCAGAGCTTTCACACTGAAAACATCTGCTGCTGCAGCTGGAAACAAAACTGATGAGAGCAGTGAGGGCAATAAAACTAAAGTTGTGAGCAGTAAAACCAAAAAAATGAAGAGAAAAATGTTAAAATGAACAAAGTCAGCTGAGGGGGACAGCAGATTTGGTGTGATGTGACTATAAGCGAACACTTTCATATCACAAACAGTTGGTTGACTTTACATGACATGTTTTTTCATCACATTTTATAAGTCTTCTTGTCTTTCATGTCTTATTTTTAGGCTTTCTGTGTGCAGCCATTTTGTAGATGCACATGAGTATTCAGCTGAGGATGCCCAGTAGATAAGGAAAATGTCATTGAGAGTTTTTTTTAAATTTCTACTCTCTTTCACACATTACATTTTGAAGAATGGACCTCTTCGAAGATACTTGTGAGTTTCTGTTTAGTAGTGAGAAGGGAATTTGAATTTGTCTTCAGGAATCATAAGGATCAACCACTTTTCTATAATGGAAAATAAGGACATTTCCTGGATTCTTGAAATATTTCCTGCTGTGGGAAGGTAGTCCTACTTCTAACACTCCACACCTTTCCTAAAATGCATGTCTTGTCTATACAGAATACAACTCAGCTGCTTTTTAAAACTCCTGTTTCTTGGGATTTCTCCACCTCACTTAAATGAACTTGAAGGTCTAAGCAAGAAGTACCAGATGTGTTTCCATAACGCACATGACTGTGACGCAGCACACTTAAGGCCATTGTTTTTCCCAGCATTCGCTTATGTGATTTCCCTGTGAGAATGTTTTGTATGTTTGACAGACAAGTAACTGACTGCAAACAGTAGACATTGAGAGGACTCGCACATCGTGCTGCTGATTTGCTGCTTGTGTAGACTTTCTTGAAATGAAGATATTTAGCGATGCTTCAACTGTGTTGAGGAAATACTGAGAGCTACTCACATTCTCCAGACAGGTGCTGTCTTTGTCCTTATTGAGGTAGTGGCGCTGCCAGAAGCGCAGTAGGTTGTGGAAGTTGTTGAGCAGGCAGCCTGGGTACTTCTCAGCGTACTCCTTCTCTCGCAGGGCATTGAGGTAGAAGGGCAGTTTAGCCTTTCTTCTGGCCAGCATCAAGATCACCAAACTGGTGTTTAAACAGCTCACATTCTCCTGCAGGAGAAATAGGATGGATGGATGCAGATAGTTGACGTTACTTTAAGTTTACACTAACATAGTCTGGAATTTATTTTGTTAAATCTGTCCAATAATTTCTTATTCTTGAACAGAGAGTTTATCTGAAAAGAAAGTGAAAATGAAACAAGACCTGTGTGAGAGTCTGTACGTTGATGATGTTGATCAGTCTGAAGAGGAAGGAAAGCCTGTTCTCAACTCTGGCCATGTAGGACAGCAGACAGCATTCAGAGAGTACCTCCACCACTGAGGGAAATACAGAAAAAAACTATAGCAAAAGCACCTCCATCTATATGTGATCTTCAAAAAAGGTGAGTATTTTTCTATTGTTTTGGTTTTTCAGCGTGACCATCGAACAGAAAATGATCTGAAAACACTATTCTCTATAAACACAATGAAGTGACATATAAATCTGTTTCACGAGCTCAACGTCTGTTTACTTTCTGTCAACAACCTCAGTGGACACACTGCTCTTTCATCCTAAGTTTGTTACTTCACTTTTCAGTGACTTCACTTTTAGTTTTGTACATGTTTTTGGTAGTATTTAGTGTTCTTTTTTGTATATTGTGTTTTAAACATTCTGATGATCACATCAGTGCCTTTAAACAGTATAGTATGCAGGATTGTCTGTTACTAGTTTTAAAGATGTTCATCAGCAAAAGTAAAAATATTAACCAGCCCCAGATTCAATCTTGTTTGGCATTTTGCCTCGCTATGTTTGTGGGAGGTTTTGGTATTGTGTATATTTTTCTTTTTCAAAGATTATTTTTTGGGACTTTTAGCCTTTAATGGACAGGAAAGTAGAAGTGTAAAAGGGGAAGAGCGAGCGGATGACACGAAGCAAAGGGCCGAGGCCGGAATCAAAGCCACGGCCGTGGCGAGGACTAAGCCTGTGTACATGTGACGCCAGCTCTACCAACTGAGCTACTGGGCGCCCCGGTACAGTGTATCTTTGACGCATGCTGCTTTTAGTCTGGCAACCGTTTGTTACCTTTATATAAAATCCAAACCTCACCTGTCCCTAAATGTCCAAAACACAGAAAATAGGAAAATACCAGCAGAATGTAGAAAAATACACCACCACACACACTTCTAGTAGTCATAAGTGATGACTGAGATGGATAACTTTAATGAGTCTATGAATTGTTTTAAAAACAATCCTGATCCTATCTTTAAGGAAGAAAGAGCACTGTGATCACTAAGGTCAGAGGCGAAAGTAATGTCCTGTAGAGTTGGCAGAAAGTAAAAAAGTATGTAGTGTGATGTATGTCCGTTTTATAAACTGCATGTCTTTATACATCTAAATAGTGTTTTCAGATTTTTATGGAGAAATGTTTTATAATATACCCTGTCACTCCTTGATGACTTTTTTTCGTGATTTTTATTTTTATTTCCCCATATTTTACATTTTTCAAAACAGGAACAAGTGCATGCACAACGCCTACATCTAACTTTTCAAAAATCAACAATCAATCCAAATTAAAGAAATACTTTCTTTAACTTCTCTTTTACCTGTTCTCTGATAAACTAATCTTCATGTGAGAACTTTCCATCCCATGTTACCTTTGACATCTTCGGTCTGGCTCTCAAAGCGGTCCAATGAAAGGACGATGCAGCGCACCAGCATGTTGGAGTCCACCAGGGAACTGTTGATCTGCGTCAGGAAGGTCTGAAACTACAAGAGATTTCAAACAATTAAATCCACCACACAAGCTAAGAAATGGATGTCAAATTTAAATTTTGTCAGCTCAGCATATACTGTACCTTCTCTGGAGTGTTGACATATTTGTTGAATCTTTTGAAGGCATCAATGTTGAACTTCATGAGCTCTCCGAGCAGATCAAAGTAGCTCTGTAGGACATCTCGAGATGTGCAGCCACTGTCTATGATGCAAAACAGGATGTGCTGTCGAGGACATACGTCAACAATGAGAACCCATTCATCAGTGACAGCTCTGAGCAATGCTGACTGACCGCCTTAATGGATGATGAAAGCATCTGTGCTCTTAGTTTTACCTCTAGTAGTCCCCTCTTCAAGAGGAACATTTGGTCTGCATAAGAGGTGGCTCCTCTGAGAAAACTTTCCACTGCTCTTGCTTGCCAGAATCTACAAACGCAACAGAAAGCTTCAGCAAAGCTATAGAAAGCAAAAGTAACTGAAGCAGAACAAATCTTGAAAAATCCTTTAATCAATAGCAGAGCGCCTGGTGCTGCCTGGTGGAGACTCTCTCAACAAGACTGACACTTGCGAATCCATCATCATCTTTATCTCCTGCATCTTAATCTTTAGCCTACGTGATGCTGACCTGAATGACGAGTCTGGAGGTTCCCTCTTCATGACCGTGAGGAGGCGTGTGAGGAGGCCCTTCTTCCCATCGCACACTAAGCTTCTGTCTGTGTTGACCAGTGCTTCTACCTCAGGGATGTTAGCCTTCATGGATATGGCACTAAGTTCATTCAGCTCCTGGCTGTTCAGCAGTAGGTATTTGTTCCTGAAAGACAAGTTAGACATTTTAAAACAACAAACATACCTTAAAGGGAGAATTCAGCCCCGAGGTAATTCAATTAAGGGTCACTTACTCATGGTGATCACTGAAACTCTGAAGTAGCCGCAAAAACTGGATTTTGAAGGATATTTCCTGCACAAGGAGAATAAATAGTGTTAAAGGCAAACTTGAAACATTTCCTTTATTTACCCAGTGCCATTTCCCAAGGAGACTTTTAAACGTTCATACAGGACTACAGTCGCAGTTCTCATTCTGTCCATGGACCACATGATTTGAGGCAGTGTATTTCCTCCAGATCAGCTTGTCAAACAGGTTATTGAGCCCCGGGATGAGACGGAACTCAGCCAGCATCTTGTGGACCTGAACAAAGACACAATAACTCAATCTCAAGGAGTGAAGAGATGTGTGCTGTTTAAATGGACAGTTACCCAGAAAATAAAAATACATACTCTTCCTCTCACCTGTAGCGCTATCTTCAAATTCACATTGTTTATGTGCGATTTGCCGAGGTTTGGAGATAACGGCCGTAGAGACGTCTGCCTTCTCTCTAAAATAATTGAACTAGATGGTACCCCTTGTTTTGCTCAAACACCAAAAAAATACATTTGAAAAAGTCACAGCAAGTTACTCAAGATAATTCACAGACCTTATTCTGAGTTTCATTCATGCTTAATGCAGCAGCTATTTTCTTTCTACTAAACTACACCTGCTTTACGTATCGTTGTGCAGAAGGAGATCCGCATTTACTGCTACCTCACCTAGTACTATAACTCAATCGAGGAGAACGCCAATGATGCTTACATCTCACACTGTCACAGTCACAAAGCTCTCGTCCATGAGTAGATGCACACTTCTGTTGGAGTATGTAAGTATGTAACCTAAATCTCTGTAACTGAACAATGATTCCAGCTAAAGTGTGATTATAATGCTAGGATAGGGAACAAGTTTCATGTGACATGAGCCCTTAAGGATCTGTCCAAGCAAGGTTAAAATTGTTATGCAACTGCAAGAATACTGAAGTAAGAATGCTGAAACTACCGTTAGAGGAATTGAAATGCTACTGTATAGGTCATTTAGGAGGGTCATGTTAAGGTCACCTGTAAACAGAGACAAAAATGAGGAAATATTTAATGTGTATATGAGACAAAAAAAACAGTGTGGGTGTCTGGTCTCTGTGACTGAGTTCAACAGATCATGCAGAAAAGGAAAAAACAACTCCTAAAAAGGGACTGTCCTCGAAGTTGACCAATCCAGAGAAAATGCCACGCTGAATGGGGAGCCAGATGATGAGGGGAACCAACCAGAAGATGATTCTACCTTCATTCACATTTCCTCATTGTAAATAGTATAAAATACTGGATCAGGGAAAGACAGGTTGTCAGAATGCAGGCTGACTCGCTGATGTTACCGGCTAGGGAGAGGTATTTCTGATCCAGAGCTCTGTAACTGCTCATTGCTTGCTTGAAAAGATTCGCTAAAAGATTTGAATACAAAATTCTAAATTTTGTGTGGACATTCAGTTATTTACTGCTTATTGAGTTGCTTTTAAGAATTCTGAACATAGCACTCACCCTGGGAGGGTGAGAGTTTTTTCTACTTGCAGCAACCAAGAGAAAAACTCCTTCACTTCCTTCTGTACTGTTATACAATTTGCAGGTGTAGATTGGTAAAAAAGAAAAGAAAAAAAGTTCCTCCATAAAACTGCTATCTGCAAGGTATGTGGATTATCTTAAATAACTGGATTTGATTTCTGAAGAGAAACATTGCTGTTGCATTTTCAAATTTATTTTTTTGGCACTTCAAGCACAACAAGCCAACTGCCATCTAGTTGTATTATAGTGGAGAGAAGGCTACCCCCAAGACTCGGCAACTCACACCAAAACAATCTAAGACTGATGAATAGCACTGCAGGTGAGAGGAAAAATATGTATTTTTTACTTTGGGTGAACAGTTCCTTTAACTGTGTAGCCCCAACAATCGCTTCTGTTAAGTACCTGGTTCCTCTGTCGGCCCATAAGAAGGACACACAGCACATAAAGCACCTCCACTTTATACATGATCTCATGGACAATCTTCATGGACTGAGGCAGGCGATGTCTCAGAGGACTGGTGGCGAGGGAACTCTCATCCGACGACTCTGGAGACGAGGGTGAAAAATATCTTGATCAAAGTTATACTGCTTAGATGGAAGGAGGAATTTCCTCCTACCTTTGAGCTTTGGATTAAAGACCTTATAAACCATCTGACTTTGGAGAAAATTTGCTATTCTACAAGAGGGTGCGCCCAGAGATTTTATGCGGTATGGCAATCTTTTTTAACATGAGAGAAACAGACATGAGAAAAACAGACTTGATACTGACACTGCAGCCTTGTAATATTGATCCCTGTTGTTTGTTTTTGTTGTTGTTGTTTTAAATAAACATCCATCTATCTAGCTATTCTTTCCATGTCACATTGAATTTGTTTATATGAACTTGCAATTTTCTATGGTACAGTGGGGATGAGGCTCTTTTGAAGCAGAACATTGGGTGGTTGGGGGGCACATATTGTAATTTTCTTTTCCAATGATATTTGTAATAAACTGTATTTGTATGACTAAACGTTATTAAAAAGGCACTGAGCAACATAAAAGTTTATAGGGTTTAAGCAGAGTGAGGAATCAGCAGCTCAACTGACTGTTGTCTCACCTGTACTTTGTTCAGCCTCCTCAGTAGCCATCTGCATGAGGGCGTCCAGGACCAGAGCATTGTCCAGCCATGTGTACCAGTCCTCCAGCTCCTGCAGGAAGTTAGCTCCTGTGGCCTCTGACACCTTTCTGGTGGCCAGCTTACACAGTCGCTCAATGAAGCCAGGGATGTTCAGCAGGGTTACTATTGGAGAAATAGTATTAGTTCATAGTTCACAATTTACTGATGCATTCTTATGCAATGACATAAAATACATTACAATGTGGTGTCAGCACTCTGTAGTCTGAAGACAACCTACCCTGGTTGACCTCTGCACGAGAGGGGCTAGCATTGCGTTTCTGCTGTGCGTTTTTGGCCAGCAGGGTGTGCTTGTCGTCGTTTCCTACATCAGGTTCTGAGATGGTGACGGAAAGGATGCGACAGAAGTTGGCTAGCTGTTGTTGGTCAAAGCTTTGGACCAGACCCGATAGGTTGGGGATGCCCTCTAACTGGATCATCTCCTAGAAAAAAGGAAATATATGAACTGTTACCAAAATTGAAAGTAGACAAGACAGGACCTGCTAAAATTGTAACTGTAATTCCACATTTCATTTGAGAAAGAAATAACCATAAAAAATACATACTGTAATATAATTTTGAATTTTCATTTAAAAAAAACTAGCACCAAACAAAAATCATCATAATAGATGAAGGTGAAATTGTGTCCTTTATTGTAGTGGGTAATATTCTTTGGCAGACTAAATTCCTTTTGATGTTTTGGCCAAATGTGATCTAATATAATGACAAATTCTCAATACAGGTTACCACAGGCAAAAAGCATGTCTTCCTTTGGCCTGTAACACAATTCATGCCTTCACATACTGGTAGTCCGCACAGGGACAGAACAGACACTGCAAAGCTGTAACAGGGTTCTTTAAAACAGAGGAGGACCTGCACATTTTTATACACATAATTCTCCATTGCAACAAAAAGAAATGTCTTTGCTAGTTCCACCCATAACCAAAAAAACATATTCCATAAAGACTTCTGCTGTGATGATGCAGAAGCAATGTCACACGTCTCTATTTAAAATAAATTCAAATATTTAAAATTGTAAATCCATCTCAAACAATGCAGATTTGTTGTGCATTACACACCCAAAACATTTTTACTGATATTCTCCTACTTTTGATATAATGCTGGGGCGCGGTTTGCACTAGAAATAGAAATACTTTCGCTCAAATAAAAATATTAATTCATCTGTCATATTTAGTGAAAAAAAGAGGATACACTTTTGTAAAACTGCTCCTCGTTGTTTTCAGCAGAAGTATGAGGGAGAAAACAGAAACCCAATATATGCAGTTTACACAAAGCTTTGATGTACAGATAATAGAGTCATTGTAATATCCGAGGAGATGCGCAGGCTACAATCAGAATTCGAATCAGAAATACTTCATTGATCCCCTGGTGAAAACTGTGGCTTTCTAATTCTGACTCTAATCTGCCAAATTACAAAATATTCACTATACAGAGTCCAGCCAAGATAACGATATGTGTTTTGAAATACTGAAGACTATCAATTTTAGAATCACGCTCTGCTCTGCTTGATTTTCTCTAAAGGCATGGCTGCGACATTTGGATTTTAGCAGCTCTGCCAGGCACAATCGTTCTGGCTTTAGAGGTGTCTGTACATGGACAACAGAGCCAGCAGATAACAATACACTTTTTTTAACAGCAAAAAGACTTACTCAGGATGTTATTTTCACAGAAAAATTACCTTTTGTCAGCTTTTTGCCTTTATTTGATAGGACAGCTTATTTGTGAAAGGGGGACAGAGAAAGGACACGCAGCAAAGGGCTGAGGTTGGAATCGAACCCACAGCCACTGAAGTGAGGACGCAGCCTCCACACATAGGGCACCCACTCCAAAAATTACCGTTAATTAAATGTGACTCATGTTTTAAAAACAGGGACACATAAAACTATATTTTTGAGAAGTTTGCTGGCTTGAAAAAATGTGTAACTGCATAAATCACAAAATGACTGAACAAGTCTGTTTATTTACTCTGAGTGTCCATAAATAATGGCTACATGCTGTGGAGTCAATACGAGTTAAACTCTGACCTTTTTCACTCCAAGAATATCTTCAATTAGGGTAGCAGTCTGTAGAAAGGTCTTCTTGTTTGTCATCAGGGTGAAGAGAAACAGAACAAAGTCATCCCTTGCTGCCAGGCTTTTTGTGACGCCCTCCGTCTAGAAATTGAAGAAGAAAATTTGCACTTTAATTAAATCATGCCCCTTCCTGTCTGTGTAAAAAGGATCCTGTTTTGACAGAGTATAACAGCACAAACCATCTTCAAGGAAAACACTTCAAGTCATATACGTTTGCTAAATTTGAGCATGGTATGATGCAACTCTGACATTTCTCTGGGATGTACCAAATGTAATATGATACTTACACATATACAACAGTTGTAGAGAACACTAAGGCAGTCCTTGACCAGGTCATCATTCACTGCATAACAGAAACACAGATGTTTAAATACCAGAAAAAAATCATGAAATTAAAATCAATTATTGTGTAAAAATGTGTTGACTTCCCAATAAAAGCAGACATATTCACATAACTAATGTCACTACTTACTATTGGGTTTTTTCTTCTGCATAGTTAATGTGGGTCTCATCAAGATCTCCACAAGCAGCTTCATGGAAAAAGAAAAACTAGTATTCAGTGCTGTGAGAAAATTCAGTTTTTACTTCTTCTGTGTCTCCGTATTAGTTGTGCTACACATGACAACTGATTCTCCAGAGGTGACAAGCTTCAGTGTCTCAGAGTTTAATAATCACATAGCATCAAGCACCAGAAATGTCAAACTTACATCGACTCCACCAAAGAGGTCAAAGGTGTATGTGTTGGGGAAGGTGGATTCCTGAGCGGTCTTCCTGTCCTCCGTGACAAAAGACATGGCCTCCATGGAGAGCTGCGATGATAATACCTGACAAAAACCATTGTCCACATGTGATTAACATCACTCGGGCTTCAATTAAAAACATTCAGCAACAAGCAGCAGAAACCAGTAATACCACAGCCTCATTGCTGGATGGATTAGTGCTGTGTGGCTACCTTAAGAAAGCTGTGGGCATGGGAGAGGTCACTGTTGGGATGACTGCTCTCATAGAGCCTCTGCAACAGAGTAGGGATGCCATGCCACTTAGCCCGTTTATCTCTCTCCTGGAGCAGGCCTCCTGGGAGCTAAGACACATGAACAGAGGTAAACTTAAATGGTGTAATATACAGTACACAGTGAAAAAAGTATGCTTACTTGGGGGTCAGAGGGATTGTAAGATGTCTTTTTTTTTGTACAAGTGAAAGCTAAGCTGCAATCTTGAGAAAAATGTACAATATGTTGGCCTTAATAAAATGTTTCATGAGGAGGGAAGCATTGAGGGACTTAAAAGGTAATGCAGTCAATAAAATGTATGCATATGTGGTAAAACCAGTCTCAGGTAAGTGTCCCTACTGGAAAACAAGTGTAAAACTTTTAACACAAACAAAAGGTCCGAGAGTAAAGGAAGGTTGTGAGTCTTCTTTTAAATGAGATTAGGATTAAGCTAAATCTTACATAGCAGACTACAGCAACAAGCAAAGCAGACACTAAAAGCAACTTCAGCAGATTTGGATTTTATTCCTGTAATAACTTAGACTGTAGGACAAGAGAACCCTGTCCTGGCTCACAGTCAGTGGATGCAAATGTATTGTGGAGAAAGGCTGTAAAATGCAGCAGAATCTTAATGCTGACTTTACAGCACACTGAATGCCAGGACAGTGACGTAAGCATTAAGGGTAAATCAATATTGTTTTTTCAGGGCCAATACCGATACCGATTATTAGTAGTTGATGGGACTGATAAATTATATGCATTTAGAATAAAAATGAATATCTTGATATTTTTCCAATATTTAGAATTTGGAATATAACAAACACTGACACAAAACTTTGTTTAAATGGCATTTAGCAAATGTTTAATCAAAACTGAAACGTTCAACATCATATACAGCAAGTTCCCAGCAATCTTTTCTTAATAAAGTCAAGTGAAAATTTAAATAAAAAATAAAGAAATAAAAATAGCTCTGTGGGTAGAGAGCAAAGTAAAAGTTCCTCCCATGATGACACTTTGTTTGCACTTTTTAATTAATTTTAATCTGCGATCATTAAAATAAAATGCCGACACAGATAATCGGCAAAATGCCAAATATTGGCCCCAACAAACGGCTAGGCGAATGATCTGTCGACGCCTAGTGAGCATGTGTGTGCTGCAGGGGTGTGCCAAATCATATAGTTCACAATAATACCTGTATCATACTTATTATGATAACAAAAAATCATATTGTGATAATGGCAGAATTTTGACTTGTTGACATAATGACGTCATACAGTTACACATCTCAGCAAGCATGGCTGTTTGTAAAATTTCTCCACGGTGGAGGATTTATTCCAAAAACAGGAACGACGACAGTAGTGTGGAGTCAGTGGCATTTTTAGCGTCCACCACTACAGCCATGAATCTTTTATAACCACCTACAGATTTCTAACACTATTTTGACAACTTATCGCTCGTTAATCAGATATCGGCTCATCGGGATGAAAACAACTGAATCATAATAATAAAAGATTGTATTTATAAAGCACTTTAGAATCAAAACAAATCTCAAAGTGCTACAATGTATGTAATGATTAGCATTAAAACAGAAAAAAACAAAATAAAAGCATACTTATAAGTAATAAATAAGAGCACATCATCAATTTCATCATTTTTTTTTTAAAGAGAAAGAAATTGCCTGTTGATTTTTTTATTTATTTGTTCTTGAAATTAATTGATAAATTAATAATAATAATAATAATAATAATAATAATAAGAATAAGAATAATAATAATAATAAAAGCGTTTTAAATTATTTTGTAATATCATCAATAATATCAATATCTGCAAAAATACACAGAAGATATTTATTTAATTATTATATTAGTGACATATCACCCACCCCTACTGTGCTGTGCTGAGTTTTTGTTTTGTTTTTCTAATTCAAAAATGAACTGGTGGGGGAATTCTCAATTGCGGTTTTTGAAAAGGTCACAGAAGCAGGTATTTTCTATTTTTACCTGGTGGACTTATTGACTCTGAAATATTTAATGAATTCACACATTTTCTGTCTGGTTGTGACAGCAATCCTCTCTGTTGAAACAGTTTTAAAAGCAAAAGGCTGTGATAACAGTGTGACTGTAGAGATATGCATAAAAAACATAATTCCCATTTTCTTCGTAGAAAACACAATATTACAAAGCTGAGTTCTGTTGACTCTGTGCATTTACTCCTTACTTTCTGAAATATGGGGACTGTTTCTCTATGCAGCTCATCATGTGAAAATAGCAAACAAGCTGAATAATTATTTTGCCATTCCCACCAAACTGGAACTTCAGTGCCTTTTAAAAGCCCTGGAAATTATTTTGACCAAAACATGAAACTAATAACTTTCTCAATGTAACTATCTTTTAAGTTCTCATTCAAGATATTTATTAATTACATGCAGACACCATAAAGCTAAGGCATCAGAGGCGATCTGCCCCAAAACCAAACAAAAATTTTATCGATCTAGTAACAGTCCATTTTAAAAGTGAAAAATGGATACTGTGAATCACTGCACCGCAGTGAACACTATTTTGCGAATCAGTGGTTTAGAACTTTCACTTGATGAACTGCTAAACTGTTCATTAATCAGTTTCATTACGCACATAAGTAATTCATATTGCATAATGCAGATAGACTTTGTGTCAAAAATGGTTCCCTTTTTATGCAACAATCTGTGTTGCAAAAATGACAAAATAATTTCCCTTCTTGGGGAATGTTTTTGACTTATTAACAGCAGCTTCTGTTATGCTAATGATGACCAACTCCCTGGAAAATTGTATCATACAACAAAAAGCACCGACTTAACTTATTTGATTTGGGGTTTTGTTTTTTGGGGTTTTTTTTCAGATATTTAGTATGTCTACATGCCCAGTGTACTTTTTGGTGTTTGAATTTTCCTTTCAGAAACAGAAATGAAAAAACATCAAACTAATAAGTTATTTGACTTTCAAAATCCAATGTTTGTTCTCTGAAACCAGAGGCTGTTCTGGGAAAAAAAACATGGTTTCGATGCATGAGCGCCAAAATCAAATTTGTATAGTTAGCGAGAGAAATGAAGAGTAAGGACTTAACTAACTGTCTTAACTACCACTGTAATGACTGAACCATAATCTTTTTTTAACATTGTCTTTTTTTTTTTTTTACTTTTCAGGTTTTACAAACAATACAATAATCACAGGTTAAATAAAAGAGTGATTGATGAAATAACTGTACATTAAAAAAACCTTAATTTTAGACTCATCAAAATAGAGTCTATCATCTACAGAAATACCTGTGCATATGTTGCAGGAGTATAGGGAAGTCAGGGGTTTCTCAGCAAAGTGTGTCAGGGGATTCTGCACCAAAAGTCGCTTTTTTATTTGATTTTTTTGGATAGGAGAAAAATAAAAATTGCCCTCCCAAAAAGGTGCATACCATACCCTTTTTATGGGAGAAAAACCAAATTAAGTGGCAATCTATTTCCATCTAGAATAGAATAGAATAGAATATTCCTTTATTGATCCCCCATTGGGGGAAATTCCAAATGTTACAGCAGCATGAAAAAAGAAAAGTGAAATGTAACAAAGAAAATAACAATAACAAATAACAATAAATAAGTAATAAAATAAGTATGTACATAGAGGAAATAAGGTATGTACACATAATAATAATTAAGTAATAGAATAGTATGTACACAAAAGATGGATTAGAGAATAATATATATATATATCTATATTCCATTTTTGACCCAAAAACTAAAAATTGGTTGTTTTTATGTATTGAAATTTGAAATTAATTCAAATAACTATTTTTTAAAATTTCTTTTTATTGCTGAAAGTAAACTTCAAATACCAAAGAGTATACTGACCCTGCATCATACTAACATTTCACTTTACCACTGAGACACACTACCTTGAAAACTGCAAGTCAGCAAGCAAGGTAAAAGGCACGACGCTGACTGCACAATGGTCAATGGTTTCATCAGCAATGTAATTTAAATGGCTAAAGTCACGAATGTGTGAGGAACAAAGTGAAAATAAAGTTACAGTGACTGAATGCGACAAAGTGTCACAACAGGAGACACTTTCCTCTGCAGACAGACCCGTCAAACTAGTCAAACTAAACGAACAGTATCTGCTCCAAAGTTACAAATATCGTATAAATGCTTGCTCGCTTGGGAATGAAAATAACCTCGCTAACGTTAACTTGTGCAAACAGCTGTTGTGGCCTCGCCATTTATGGAAACGATAGTTATTGTGGTTTGTGTGTCGTTACGTAATCACCTGAGCTGTTCAGCTGGCTTAGCTAGCTAGCTGACGTTACCCCGTTTGCTAACATTAGCAAACCTTACAGCCGTTGATAACGTGATTTGAGCGTTTCCGATGTTGTTCTACGAGCTTTTAGTAACACTGACACATTTATGCTCGATAACATTAACAACAGCCAGTCAAAGCTTCAATTTAAAGCATCTATAGATAGTAGTTAGTCTGACATACAATGCTAAGCTAACGTGAGGCTAACAACAAAAGACCCACTTGGAGCGGAGCTGCTTCTTACACTTGCTGTAGTGCTAATGTTACTTTGTCGGCAGATTTTATCATCTTAAACTTAATGCCACCAAAGTTTAAGGTTTACTTTTTAAAAAACACCCAGTAATGGTGTAGCTAGCTGTAAAGCCAAAGCTGTCACAAGGGCGACCACATCTCCAGTCAAGTCTCCAGGACAACGTCTTCATTTCAGGCTGGATTCCAGGCGCAAGTCCCTGGTCTCAGTCGACCAACTTTCGGGTGTCTTTACTGTCCAAACATGCATTGTTTCTCTTACCTGCGTCCCTCGGCTGAAACTCTGACCAGTGATTTTACTAGCTGTGATCTTCGTGACGATATTGCTGCTGCAATGTCTCCGTTTTCCTCCAATACAGGGGGACTCGGACCCCAGAAGCGTCGCCATTATTTCTTCTTCCTGAACTGAACTGTTGGGCAGGAAGTGGAAGCGCTGATGAATTATTGGAGGTAATTAAGCGGCATCTGCTGGCAGAGAGGCACACTGAAATCATACATTTCTACATTTATATGCAGCGATAGCTTGTCGTGTTCAGATGTGCTGCTGCCCGTTTTAGCCAGGATATTGTTGTACAGGAGATTTTTTAATTTCAGATTAGATACATGAAAAGGAGAGTGAGTAAAAATAAAAGATCAACTGCATATGAGTAATGCCTTCACTATCGTGATTTTTGTTTGTCTTTAAGAACTGTAAAAAAAAAAAATCATTTGTAGTTGTTTGCAGGAGTGTATGTGCATGTACCTTAGTACACGTGTGTAAGTATGTATGTGTGTATATATATATACTGTATGTATATATGGAAGTGTGTGTATTACCTTTTAATTGCATTTTATGTGAATTATGTTGTTTTACCTTGTTTTCTTATATTGTATGGTTTTGTATTGTGAAGCAGTTTGTAACTCTGGTTTATGAAAGCGCTGTAGAAAGGGTTTATTATTATTATTATTAGTAGTAGTAGTAGTAGTAGTAGTAATGGTGGTGGTGGTAATGGTGGTATTTTGTATAAAAAGTGGACTTGACTATGAGTGTTTTTTGCTATATGTCTTTGGTCCTTGAGTCAGATTTCAGATATTTAACCCTGCTTTACTCAATATTGATGTAATATTAATTTCAAAGACAAATGACATGTCAATGTCCAGTTTAATGAAATGTATCATATTTGAAAGATATATTAGTATTTTATGTCTTTTGTTTGTTTGTTTCTTTACAATAAGAACACCTTTAGCCTACCTTGGGGTTACTTGGATATTTTGTAGAAGTATTTTTTATTATTTATTATTTAGTATTTTTTTATTTTCCTGTGGATAAAAGCTTGTTTGGTTTTTGGAGTTTGTATATTTGGTGACCACAGCAACAGTCATGTAACAGGAGAGCACATGGCTGGAGGACAATTTCATGGAGGGAATTGAAATAGAAGAAATTGGGGTAAATTTTTGTTAAATTAAATTTTGTTAATTGGCTGTTATTTTAGCTCATATTTCCTTTGAATGCATGGATAATAAGAAGAAGTTATTTTTATACTGTGTATTTTTTGTAATGCTCACCCAAATCTGACATTAGCAAGGTAGCATATCATTACTTTTTTATAAAAATGTGACAAAATTTAATTCCCACAAGTTATTTCCATTTCCAAGTCATTTTTACTTTTATGGTGATGAGAAAAAGTTGTATGGTAATAAAAACGCCAAAAACATTTTTTTAAAAAAGGAAATGTTTTAATACTGTAAATACTGAATCAATATATTTCTGTATAAGTGGTAGATTTTCTAAATTTCCGCGAAAATGGACCGTAGTTAAAGAATGGTACATTATCATAGAAAGAAAATATAGGCAAATCTCACTTGTGTTTAAGTGGTTATATATATGTTGCTCATTTATCACATAGCCAACATATTTTATTGAATTCCAATGACATAACAATGATAACAATGATATTACAATGTAATTCAAATGTTTTATGATGTATTCAAACAGCAATTAGGTTATAAATTAAGAAAAACATTCAACTTTTGAAGCCCAAATGAGAACAAATGTCTCACTGACTGTCACACCATCAGCTCACACCTCCACTGTGTGCCTCTTTTGATGCAAAAACAGTCTTCTCGCTGACATACAGTATGTCACAATGTACATTGTAGTGTCTCAGCCCTCCTGCCAATCCAGGGCGCTCTGCAAAGACAACATGGGGGCGTGATGATGACCTTTTCCTCTGACTTGCCCAAACTGCAGATGACACAGAAGCATGTCTGACTTCACTCTTTCTACCTGATGTCTTTCTCTCAGACTGATTCACTGTCTCGCCTCAAGTGTCCCAGCTGTGGTCGTTGCCCTCCGTCATTTGGAGGTAGGAGGTGATGGCTTCCCTCAGCCCCTCGCTCACCAGAGATTGATCTGACTCTGTACGCTTCCTCTTGAAAATCATTGAACTGGAGGACACAGAGAAGGATATTTAAAGACTTGGATGACTAAAGTGCTCATATTATTGTTTATTTAACCCATTGAAACCTGAGCGAATTGACTTGATTTCTTTCAAAAACATGGAATGAAGGCAATGAAAGAAGAAATGACCCAAAAACTGCACTGCATCAAATATTCAGAATCTATTGCACGCACATTTGTAGCCTTTTTTTTTTTCATTCTGGTGTGGGTTTACTGAATGCTGAAAGTGCTCATTTCCAGGAACATCCTGCGCTACACTCACACGTTTCACACAATCAGACGTGGCAGTTATCCAGCACAACCACTGACTATCTCTCTCTTCTCACGTCTCACTCAGTTAACTTTCAGCACTGACTCAAAAAATAGAAAGAGAAGTGTGGGATAATCTTTCTGACAGTGTCAACAAAAACTGAAATATTAAGCCTTACAAAAATGTAGTTTTTTTCTAACCAGGATGCCATCAGGTGTTCATGCGCTACTGTAACAGGGTGACATCTTGTGGCAGTGATCAGTAGAAGCAAGGTTACCTGCTTATGTCTTTCCAGTTAATAGTCGGTCTCCTGATCGCTGTGGGTACAGGCCTGGCCTCTCTAGCGTTGTCGTAACCCTGGATGAAGCAGGGTCCTGTCAGCCGGCTGCACAATCCGTCTGCAGACTCTGGGAGAGGATGCAAGAATTTAATATCACTCTTTTTCTCTGGTATATCCAGGCAAAAACAGCCTCACATCCTCAGTACACACCTGAATAGTGTTCCACCAGGTGATGCAGGGAGGGGAAGGTGACTCCTGGAGATATGTAGAACCAGCCATTCTGGAGCTTAGAGATGCGGTAGTGCTTCACACAGTCCAGGTATGAGGCGTTGGCCCTCCTTAGGACAGACAGCGAGTAACAATCTGAACACAAATACAGCAAAAAGATGCCACAGTTAAACTGCACAGCTCTTGATTCTTAATTCACTCCAGCAATGATTCATGTTGCTCATCCCTCAGAAACTATAATTCTTTCTAAAGCACATTAAGCCACTCTAATGCTCTGACTCACACTGTTACTACATCATGTAACTTGTGGAAACTGCATAAGAAACAATGAAAATGATCTACTGACACCCACCACATATTTTAACATTTTACAGTTAAATTTACATAGTGGTGCCCAAGGGCATGGATGTTTTACTGAACAGGCCTACCAGGCACTGGTGCTCCCCTAGCCTTCACTAGCAAAATGTCAAATATCAAATTAACACATAGCTCCCGGGAAGAGATGCATAGGAACCACAAAAACACACAAAACATCGACAAAGACACACAAAGCAACCACAAAGAAACACAAAATGGTTGAAAAGCAACATAAAACGGCCAAAAAAGACACAAAATAACATCACAGTGGCATAAAAATACCTCGGTAAGACACAATATTACCTCAAGGAGATGACTAAAAAGAACACAGAGATACAAAGTGACTATAAGGAGACACAAAACAACACAAAAACATACAAAATTACCCCCCAAAAATACATAAAAGCAACAAAAAGATGCAAAACCGCCAAATAAAGACACAAAATTACTACAGAGAGGGAAAAAAAATACAAAAAAGACACAAACTTACCTCAAAAAGATGCATGATTACAACAAAGAGAAGCAAAGCCTCCACAGAGACTCAAAATGACTACAATAACACACAAAATGACTACAATAACACACAAAATGACTACAAATAGACACAAAACATTTAAAAAAAACTACACAAAATAACCACAGAAAGATGCATAACGCCAACAAAGAGACATAAAACAACCACAAAGAGACACAAAATGACTACAAAACAAATACAAAACAACAAAAAAAGACAGAGAATTGAATTGCGAAAATTGAAAGTCAAACCCTGAATTTCCAGCATTTGTTTAATTTTTTTTGCCACCGTTTTGTACCTTGTCTGCATCCATTTATGATACTAATGCCTTTAATTTCGTCCTAATAAAATTCCCCTGCTACTTTCATGCTCTTTTAGGATGGAGACAAATGCTGATGTTCTAAATATTGAGGGGAAATCTACACCTGTGCCGGTGCTACAGGGTTGTGCTTGGATTTAAAATGTTTCTAAAGCAGTTCACAGTGCAAAGAAAAAGAAGCAACTCTCTTACCTCTGTTTGTCTCTGACTCTCGGATCAAAAAGGCTCCGCTCTGGTTGTTTGGCTGCATGAGCAGCTCCACTGCTTTGTACCTGCTGATGCCTGTGAACAGCCACCTGGACAGAGAGAGGACACATTGCATTGTAAAATCTGTCAAAATGACTACTTAAAAAGGAAACCGACCTGCCTTGAAAGTAAATATAGTTATTATTCTTAATCTATGTTTATTCATATCTAATTGTTAAGTTTATTAATAAAAAAAAACAAGTCAATCATATTTGTATTTTCTTAAACATGTTAACATAAGTTGCATATCTTTTATCTTCATCAATGGCGAAATCCTCTTCGTTATGATAAAGTTAGGTAAGTCAGACTTGGTTAACAGAAGTTGCTTACACTTAGAAAGAACAAGGTTATTTCATTCATTATTTTTAAGTTGCAACAGTTTCACAATATTAAGTAAATATAGTTAAATTTCAAGTAAACGTAACACTTAGATATAAAGTAAATATAAATGAAGCTTTATCATTATATTTACTTTGCTTTTTCTGAATCAGTTTCCAAGATTAGTTGTGGATAGTCTCAAATTTTAGAATGGGGACCATTAGACAATGTTGCCATGAAGACAAAAAAATATTTTGCTGTTTTCAAATTTGGAAAATCCACTGAAACAGCATCAGGTCACATCCCACACTGGAGGAGGACTGAAAGTACAGGAGGTAGAGGCTGATGTCACAGGAGAGAACGGAGGGCTTGTTCCTAAGCTTCGTCTCCACTGAGGTAAAGGTCACTTATTCAGAGACTCCTCCCACCTGTCAGGGGACTCCCCGCCTTCATCTCACTCCTCTGCTGTCTCTCTCACACAGCAACGAGACACATTTTCTCATGACTGTGACCCACCTGTGTGCCACCTTGGCCGTGTAGCTTGCGGGAATGTAGCTCTCTTGGTCTGTGGTTGTAGATCTCACCATCATGAAATCACCGTCACTGTTGGAGAAGATAAGCAGTTATGACTGACTGCATGTGTCAGGGTGAAAACAAGGGCAAAGGTGAAACAATAGGAGCTACATCACGTACTCTGATATGATGGTGAGTCGTTCCCCAATGCACATGGTCAACTCGCTGCGCTCAAAGGACGGGTAGTCACAGAGGGACACGATCATGCTGTCCTGCAGGGCTGCAGAGAGGAAGGAGAAGATGCATTTAATAAACCAAGTTCAGTTTGTTGCAGTTTTATTTATGTGTTTTGCATTTTTATTTAATGAGGAGTATAACCTACATTGAGATACAGGTTCAGGATGATTTTCTAGGATTGTCCGGTTGGACTGACGTCTGATGGGACAGGTCCCCATGTTCCTCGGCTACTTGCTGATTTGAAATTGCACTGGGGAAAAAAAGGGATACGGGGTAGGCATAATTAGAAAACAGTAACCTTCACAGTTATAATTTAATCATCCCTCTAGTTATCACATTATGACTGCCATCAGTGAAGCAGCTCACAGGTACCCGCACACTATTGTTACCTGGCAACAAAACCTGCGATACAGGAAGGCGCCTAACCACAACAAAAGGCATTGATATCCTGTGTTACATTTCCATGCAGCATGTTTGCGAGGAATGAAATCTACTTCACACATGAGCAATAGACTTATTTTCAAAAAAGTAAATAAATAAAATAAAGTACAATCAGGAAAATGAACTTTAAGTATGAAAAGTAAAAGTGTCCAAATGCAAAAAAAAAAAAAAAACTAAAAAAAAAAACTTTTGGGTAATTTATAACAAAACATCATATTTTATAAATTATTCTGAGGTTTTTATGAAAAAAAAAATGTAGCTAAAAGTAGCTAAAGCTGTCAGCAGTCGAAGAAAATAAATAAATTTAAAAAATAAAGTATTTCCCTCTGAAATGTATAGGAAGTAAAAGTACATAGTGACATCAAAAGAAAATACTCATGAAAAGTATGAGTACCTCAAATTCATATTCAGGTACAGTATTTGAGTAATTGTACTCTGTTACAGCAGCAATTAATAAAATATCTTGAATAATCTAAAAAATAAAAAAAAAACGAAAACTTGTGACTGATTTCTCTATTTATCTGCAGTAGAGGATGATTGCTGAGTGGAAAACAACTGATATTTCATATCATACAAGTGATAAGGCAATAAGTGTACTAATATTCTGTAAGGAAACGTCATGTTATTGATCAAAAGAAAGAGACAAGACTCATTTGAGCAATCAGAGCAAGTAACATACTCACCTCCTTTAATTTCTGTATTTAAAATGTTCGCCTAGAAATTATATTCCACACAAATAGTGAAGCAGGTCCTTCTCAGATGAACTGCTAAAATCCAAATCTCCTTGATCAAAAATGTCTGTCTGCTGTCAGCACACACACACACACACACACACACACACAGAGTTATATCTGTGTCTAAGCTCAGGTTATTATTCAGGTCTGATGATCAATCAGAATGACTGTGTTCCCATGAAGGCAGCTGTGTTTTTGCAGCTGTTTTTAGTGTTGGTGTCTGACTGAAGCGACGAGTGATCCTGCACGGCCTTTATGTGTGTCACCGTGCTGCAACTTCCTGTGACGCTCAAGACCTTCATGTCCTGACTCAGAGCAGTTGATCTCTTGGGTGCAGATTGTTTTGAATAGGGGCTAATAGTGCATCACTTGTTTACGGAATGAACTGAAGGTCGACGTAAGCAGCATTTACATATACATGCACCCTGTGATGCAATGTGGTGGGCTGAAGCAGTGAGAACTTTTCAGGTTGTCTAAATTAGGCTTACGCTGCTCCACACTACATTTTATCTGCCTTTAGATTTTGCAGCTGAACTGTGGTGTCTGGTTAATGGAAACCAAAGTTTCCCTGCAAGCCTAGTTACATCCAGTTACTGTTAGTCATGTTAACATGTTGCCATCAGTGGTGGAAAGTAACAAAGTACATTCATGCAATGACTGTACTTAGTACAAATTCGAGGTGCTTGTACTTTACTCAAACTTACTAGTATATCTGGCAGCTTTAGCAATTTAGAGTCATCAATTAACCTGAGCTGCATGTCTTTGGACCGTGGGAGGAAGCCGGAGACCCCGGAGAGAACCCACGCGGACACGGGGAGAACATGCAAACTCCACACAGAAGGGCCCCCGCCCGGACCGAACCCCGTTCCAACCGGGATTCGAACCAGGGACCCTCTTGCTGTGAGGCAACAGTGCTAACCACAAAGCCACCGTGCCGCCCGCATCTAAAAGTATAATTTCATAACAATAAGACTGACTGATTGACTGATTCATTCATTCACTCATTCATTCATTCATGCAGTCCTACCAGGGTAGGAACTACTACGTCTGGCATCCAACAAGTAGACATTACATCAAAATATAAAACAAATACATAATGAAAAATCCATGGCAAAAAAGAAGAAAAAACAACAAAAAAACAGGCAAACTACAACAAAAATAGAAGACAAAACAAAAAATCATCAACAATAAAACTACTAATGACAAAGAGTAAAAACATTTGATACAGCTAAAAACAATAATAAAAGTCCTATTTTAACTTTATTTTAATTTTGGTACTTGAGTATATAGTATTAGAGTATATTTACTGTACATGCTAATACTTTTATACGTGTACTTGAATAAGATTTTGGATGCAGCACCAGTACTTGTGACAGAGTATTTCTGCAGTGTGGTATTATTAGACTTTAATACTTCTTCCACTGCTAGTTGTAAGTGATGTTAACATCAGATAAGAGTCAAAGCTCTGCAGAAGCCTGACGAAGCCTCCCCTGCCAGCCTACTCCTGCCCTGATTTACTGATCAGCCAGAAGTTCATCTGTCATGCTGACGCTGCAGTCTCAAACACTCACAGTGGAGCAATATGACTATACAGAGAATTTGTACTCATAACTCATATGGGTGTAAAAAGGTCAAAGAAAATTCTTAGTGGAATTTTAAAATTAAACATTGATTAAGTGCACAGCCCTGAGCCACATATTCATTTTTGTACATCAGTAATGACAGAAATTATTAGAATTTCTAGTTTCAGTCTCTGCTGAGACACACATGCTCACAAATGTCATTAAGATAAGGCCACAAAATGTTCTCTATGATCTCTTTTATACCTAAGCAGATGTAATGCATGCTTCTTTAGAAGCAGAATAACTGTGGATAGAAAAAATAAATAATCTTTACCAGAACAGGTCAAATATTTGCTGTTCTCAGTGAGAACTGCGTGTTGGTGCAGATGGAAAGAACGTTTTTATCAAAAGATTGAGTGTTTCCGCACCAGTGTGTCAGATATGTTTATCAAATGGTTTTCTAAATTGGTTCGCCACATTGTGCAAATTTCCTTTTGGTGTTATCTAACTCCACACAAGTGTTTATGGTAAAAACATTTTTCTTCAGACTGCATTGAAATACAGAAGCGTCTTCTTAAATTGTTTGGATTTCAGTGCTCAGGACATTGCTGGACCTAGCATATTCAATGCCCCAGACAAGGCCCCACTCCCCCCCAAAAAATGTTTTAAAAAAGTACCTTGTATTTACTGCAAAGAAACCAAGAGCTAATGAGAAATCAACACAAACAACTTAGATCTGTTTTATTTTTTTTTGTACTGTGCCCCAGATGGCTTTTGTCTTTTCTTTACATTTACTCCAGTGCTCTCTGGACTTTTTCAAACAGAGATGGCTCATCAGGGCCACTACAAAATCTGTCGGCTGTCTTTCCTTTTTATACAGAACAACAGTGGCCCCAGAGTGGGATTTTAGATGGCATGCTGGCATCCCAGAAAAAAAAAACCAGGCGTGATGAACATGACCCGCCTATAGAAAAATCCATTACTGGCTCAAAGGTTGGGCACAAAAAGTTAACTCAACGACAAAGTTGAAAACAACAAAAACAAACAAACTGGACAGACAGTATTCATAGTCATGGTGTGACTGCGCATCAAATCTGGATCAATATATCAATTCAAGGATGAACGATCCAAAATTATCAATGCAAACTGGAAACATAAATACACATTGCCATCAAGTTTAGCCTTTATATTCAGATTCTAATGGGAAGTCTATGATGCCATTTCTGTCAGACCAACACCCCTAATTCACATCAGGGTTGCTGCATTATGATATTCAGATAATGTCTCCACACCTGTGTGTCCTTATTGGGAGGTTAAATTATTTTTTCCATCTGTTGAGGAAAATTGTCATGTTGCACCATTCATCAGAGTTGGATAAGAGAAGCCTCAGTGGTGGGAGACACATCAGATTATCAGCACTTTGTTTCTACAAGGGTACAAGTTCCTTACCTTGAAGTCAATCTCCTCATCTCGTTTTTAGAGCAGCTGACCATTGTTTTTTTTTTAATGTGTGCTAAATATAGACTCATCTCATCTATGACAACAGAGGTTGCCGCTATGAGGAAATAAGAACAAGTGTGGTTGGAAACTAACTCACCACAGTCGCCTCAATGTTCCACTAACAGAAGAGGAAAAGTACAAGCAATCCTTGCACTGAGAACTTTTTCTTTATCTCATTCAAATCAATTCACTGCACTTGTATTTTATGTGCACTTGGACAGCAGATTTACTGGCAATTTACTGTTAAATGAAAACTGCAGACATGTTGTCATGTTGTAGCTTTATTCAGTAGTAATATAAATGAGTTGAATCAGCAGACAGTGAGAAGCACCACTGGGCCCCTCAGTGAAGGGACTCATACTTTTCACAGGAGTACCCACTTGTTAAAGGTTGTTAAAACATCTCTGAATAATCTAATCAACTGAACAAAAACACCAACACAAAGCAGAAAGAAAAGGAGTTACAAAAAAAAGATAAAAATAAATGAATGTATGCAAAAGGACACACTAGTACATGACTCCTTTACACTGAATGTTTTTTCATAATGTTATCTCTCCACAGCTTTAA
Source organism: Plectropomus leopardus (assembly GCF_008729295.1). Classification (NCBI taxonomy): domain Eukaryota; kingdom Metazoa; phylum Chordata; class Actinopteri; order Perciformes; family Serranidae; genus Plectropomus; species Plectropomus leopardus. Next base: position 18,058,273 of record NC_056464.1, on the reverse strand, counting down.
TTTAGTGTGCTACAGTCTGCAACGGTTCTTCCATGTATCAATTTACCTTTCTTTCTGCGGCTACAGTAGTTTTAGCGATCGCTTTGTATACTTTGTGACTAATTCGGCCTCACATTGCAGCAAGTTTGGGATTAAAACACAAAGACACAGTGACTCAAAATCAATGCAGCCCACAAGTTTAGAGTTCACAACAGGAAAGAATAGTAAAAGAGTAAAAGTTGTGCAAAGAAGGGAGCTGTTTTGAACAGATGGAGGATTTCTACAGTGTGTGAAGACATTTAAACAAAGACAATGTGAAAAAAATAAATACAAGAGGGTTGAGTCAATCATTTAGTTTGACCATTTGAATGTACAACACATCTGAATGTAGTTTCTTGTAGGAATGTGACTTTTACAGTATATTCAATACTCAATAATATGCATCTGTTAATATATTTATTACATCCTCTTTTCTAATCACATAGTTCATTACAGATCCTCCTGGGCTTGCTTAGGAGTGGGATGAGAGAGAGAGAGAGAGAGAGAGAGAGAGGGAGAGAGAGAGAAAGAGGGGACACATAAGTTACTATGGGAGTGTGCAGAGGGTTGGGGAGGGGGGATGGGGGGTGTTTAGCAGGAGACCTCCATGGTTTGGGGTCCAGCCTGGTTGTCCAGGGCCCCGGTGGCGCTGCCCTCCAGCAGGCTGTTGAGATTGTTGCGGCTGCGACTGCTGTCCATGGAGGTGATGCTGGAAGAGGAGGCGGTGCGAGAGCGAGCCAGACGAGTCATTCCTGCTGACGGCACTGAAAAACAGATCCGTGCATTAATATTCCACGCACACAGAGTCAGCACACTGTGGGAACACTCAAAAGGGGAACTATACCCATTTTCAAAATTCATACATATTATTCCTGTGGTCTAAGAAGGTCCAAAAATATTAGTAAACATGAACAACTCTCTCCCAAATCCAAACACGAGAGTGCTAAAACTCAAATCTGAGATTTATTAAGTATAAAGTCTGGATCTGCTGCAATGAATTGTGGAAGATGTTAAAGAGAGAGAGCCCCTAGTTTATAAATTACAAATATTTGTTTCGTTGAAATGGTGTGTGTGAGTGTAAACGGGGCAGTTGGCTGGATGGGACCCTGGTTGGGACAGGTGTGACATTTTGACGTTGTGTTATCTAAGCGACAATGCAAGATTTTAACAGCAGTTAATGGCTAATTCAAAGAAGAACAACGGCTGAAAATGTCCACAAATAGTGAAAACAATGAGATTCAGGAGCTCCTTACCCTCCAAGCAGATCAGCTGCCATCTAACAGAGATGGTGAACGACTGTTGTGTTACAGTAACAATGTTGTGCCTTTGTTACTGTTTATAAAGCATTGCTAATGCATATGTTACATGTCACACTAGGGGCCAATGCTGTTGTGCCAAATGCCACACCCCTCACATCTCTTTTGCCTCCAGGATGCCAGCATGCTGTCTAAAATCCCACACTGAGGCAGCAAGATGTCTCCGTTGTTTGGTTCTCTGTAATAATATAAAGGCGGCGCAAAGAAGGGATGTGTCATGTTCATTACATGTTCATGGCAAAGGGATTTTCTACCCGAAACTTATTGTAAACAAACACTGTCTATATGGGTGCATTTTCTGTTTCAGAAAAGAGAAAACTACAACTGAACAAATCTCACTTGGGTATAAAAAAGAAAAAAAAGATTCTGTGGATATTGTCTCTGGTATCTGGCTTTGAGAGAGAGCAGCTTATGTTCACAAATATTAATTAAACTTTCCTTGGCCATGGATATAACATACTTGAATTAATTTATGTGTTTTTCCCCTTTTGGGATACCAAGATGCAAAAACTTAAGAGTGTACCATGCAAACAGTTCTCAAATATGGAGACCAATCAAATAAAAGTAAATGAAAATGATTGCATGTGTGTCTACTGTTGAAAAAAATAACATCAAAGCAATACAACAGCAGAATACAGCATTTGCAATCCAACTGAACTGACTAAGGAAGCAACACCAGCAGGTCATGCAACAAAATAGGACACTGAGGACAGAATCCATGCTAAACTCCTACAGGGAGATGAATGTGTGTCAGGGTATGCAGAATGATCTCACTGTGTATAAAAACTGACTGACTGCATCCACCAAACTGAGCTGCTGTTGAATACCAACATGAACCAGTGCCCTCTGGAGAATTTCTGCATACAATGACATTCATCCACTGTGGAGTGCTAAGAGGCCAGTGGGTTCAAAACTGTCTTGTCTGGCAGCTGCTCAAGACTCTGGTACCTGATTCGTTGCTCAGGTGACTGAGAAGAACGTAGGGAACTGTAAGCAATGATTAAAGAAGGAAGAAAGAGAGGGAGAAATATTGAAAAGGCAGCTCTTGTGTTGCTTTATCCCGCTTCAGTGTATTTCTGATTCATACTGAGGCTCTGCCGCAGCTTGGTGGACAAAAAGCTGTTTGCTATCAACAAAAGGTAAGAAATCATCGCATGTGTGCAAACTGGACTCTTTATTTCCTGTACTCTTTGGCTGTTTCTCTTTTGCATTTCACACTGTGGCAATGTGTTAATGAGGAAAAGCAGCTTTCAGAAACATGCTGAGGTGTTAAGATTTATTTTCCACACTTTCTCTGCATGAAAACAGTCTTTTTAATCAGTTTTAATCCTGCAGTGGCATTTACTCAACAGGGGGACTCGGTGGCCTTTAAAGCAACACTGAAGCATTGACATACTGGCTACACCCGAGGGTGCCTCCCACGGTGAATGGTTTGGGAACGGGAGAGAGCAAAGAGAATTAGCGTTACAGAAATACACACACAGACAGGCGTCATCTGTATGGCCACAGCAAGCAAACCTACATTCATTATGATTTCATCCATCCCATAGAGTCTAGTTGGTGCGCTGCACGTCAGTATGGTCTGACAAAAATGTGTTTGTTTTTCTTTGCAGATGAATGACCTGAGGGCCTGTTTAAGTATGCACTTGGAGTCTCTCTAGAACGAGACTGCATCATTAAACAGTTCTTGATAGAGAAGAAAATCACACAAGGCAAAAAAAACCAAACAAAACAGAGGGTATTTTTTGACGGCCACTCCAAACTGAACAGGAAGTAACTCGCTGTTCAGTGTAGCTCGAGTGTCATTTCAGTCATGCTAGAAGCACTCACACCTCACCTACTGAGGGTTGTGGGGAGCACACACTGCAAAAAGCACAGAGGAAATGGCGTTAACATCCAGGAGCTGCTCGAGCTGTCTCTCTGTGACCCGGCTGACAAAAAACTGCGTCTTTTCATGCACTGCAGGCCACAGTCCAAACCCCATCAGCAGGGGGGTCTATCAACAACTCATAATAGGAGACTGCAGAAGAACAATCCTTAAGCAACAGCTGTTACTGCACTCACGTCAACAGGAAATAATGTGAATAACACAGTTCAACCTCGACCGCAAACACGTCAGCTGAAAAAGGTGTTATCATTCTTGGACGTTCAATGTAGAGTCGATTTTGTATTTTAAAATTAGATGTTTTTAATGACTAACCACAAGAGGCAGAAAACGTGAGCATGTTTACTTACTGTAGCCCATTCCCTGAACAAAGTACTTGAAGGCCTCAGCAAGTTTCCCCGGCTGTGAACAAAAAAGGATCAAAATTAGAAGATCATAGGTTTTCAGCATCAATGTAACCATTTTATTATCTCCAATTCTGAACATGGTGTAGAAACAGAGAAAGACAGGCACGCAAACAAGACAAAACTAACCTCTAAGAAAGCAGATAAACTAACCTACCAAAATTCTGTTTTTTATTGAGAAAGGGTGTAAACCTTTCACCACAAATTTTGTGACACAGTGTCAAATGCATGGAGTTCCTGGTATTTAAACTCATGTCGCGTACAAAAATGTTACAGCATATAGCTATATTTCCATCCCTTCTTGAAATGATCATTTTACAGACATTACAAGGAGCACTGTTGTCATCTTTGCTCATGAAATAAAGCTAGCTTTTGAACGTTTCTTGCTCTTCGTGATGACTCTGCAAGTTTCCAGCAGCAAAGACTTATGTGTTTTATGTCTTTGTTGTGCAATTCACAACTGTCTGAAGAATATTTGGGTATTGATAGAAGGAACTGATAAGCAAGGAGTCATACAAGTGAGATGGATTAGACAATATTGGACTGATTCTCTATTCCTATCTTTATAAATGTCCACAACTAAAACCTGGAAAACCAACCTGCACAACTTGGGGCAAGCCTCCGCAATCAGCCATCTGAAGAAAAGAAAATATCTCATTAATAAATTCTTTGTATATTAAAAAACTGAAAATCATATTTTTATTGATTATCAAATGGTTACAAAAATGTCACCTTTAGCAGTGTGGTCTTGGTAGGATTTAACCTAGAATTGCACTCCACCTGCAACATTAATAAGAAGTTAAGCTAAATAAAAAGAGAGAGTGAGAAATATCTCCAAATGCTCCCCAAAGCTTCTTAGGTTACTGAGATGATGGATTATAACTCACCACAGCCTCCACAGCAGGTGATGTGTCACCAACCACCAGCAACGCAGGGCACCTGGATGATAAAAGGATGAGGTGCAAATATTTTTTAAACCATGAACTTGGAAACAAATGTTAATTTGTGTTTTATTAGTTCCATAACCTACGTTAGTGTGTTCACTGTGTCCTCATTCAGACCGACAATGGGCCTCTCGATTTCCAGGTCCGTACGGCTGGTGCAGGGACACAAATTACGATCAGTTGGTGGAACTGGAACAACGTGATGTGACTAAACTATCAGATGACTTAGCTGTAGTCCTAATTCTCTCTGCACCTTATGATTTAATATTGTAGCCTTATTTTTTCCGTTATGTGATGCTTTGCTACGTTCGTAATGGCTGAACCAGTTGGATAGTGAAACATCATGGACATAAACATGTGTGTCGAGTTTACATTCTTCTGTTTGTTACTACTATTGCATAAATAAAATATAGTGAAAGTAAATTAATTCTATATAAATACAGATCACTCCAAATAAGCTATGTTTAAAAGTGGTAAGTAGTCACGCAGTGAGAAAAAAAAATCATATATAGAAATCAATAATTCGGATGCATAAAGATTCATAATCGCTTCGTAGCCCTAAAAATCTAATTGAAAGGTGCCTTGAGATTCACACTCCTTTCATAATACGACAAATTAGAGAAAATACTGTTTACAAAACATCCATGAACAGCGTAAACTCATGTACTGCATCATACTATTGATAGGAGCCACAGAAGAGGGCCAGGTTGTCCTGGTTGATGTCTTGGGCGATGTGGAGGCGGTAGGTCTGGATCAGCTCCTGGTTCTCTGTCAGCTCATCCTGAAGAACAGAGCAGAGTAAATAAAGCAGCAGCCATGAAGAGCTCAAATTAGAGGTAGTCTCTGTATAAAGAACATGTAAGCCCCATGTACTGAATGCACAGGGAGCTGTTTATATTTAGTCATCCAGACAAGCCTTGGGATATTCAGTATGCTTAGCTTCAGCACTGCAGTTATTAAACTGAGTCTGTGATCTACATGTCACAATCTACCACTCTACGTATCCAGGAGGACAGAAATAGAATAATTACTACGAGTCTGTTATAAGAGCAAGATGAGGTAAAGGCATCAAGGGAAATCAAGGAAAGCCTCCTGAGGTTCAGTTAGTGTTTCAAATTGTCAATGAAAAAGTTAACAACATGGAGAGAAAAAAAAGCACATGGTGAGTAATGTGCTGCGGCAGAAACTCACAGTGCTGAAGTGGTGAGCCATGACGATATCAACCAAATTACTGGTCCATCCAGACAGCTGCACACGAGAGAAGACAGATTAGGTTAGAGACAAGAGCAGACCTTTTTTATTCACACAGGAAACGTCTAGTTTTGGCTATGTATTCTTGTGTTTACACTTAGTGTATGCAGTGACAGATTTAATGCTAGATTTTGACATTTTTAAGGGAAAAAAAACACAAATCAGTCATATTTAAATTTAGAAATTGTAATGGAGTGGTGGTCCTGGTTGCTTAATAGTGCTCCAATGATTTGCACTTCCACTACCAGTTTTAATGCACCAAGTTGTACCAAGTCAGACCCAAGGTGGGCCGTTGCCTGACTGCTTCCAAGCAGGTTGTGGTGACATCAGATGCGCCTCATAATCATTTTGGGACAGTCTGGCATCAACATTCATAAACAATTTAGCAACGTGCTGTCTCCTTTTATCAAGCCATATGCAGTAGATGCCAATCAAAGTCAACAGCCTAAAAATTATTGATAAGAAGTAGCTGGTAAACAACAACTGTAGCACAGTGAAATAGTTAAAAGCACTAGGGTTGAAGCGATACACAGTTTTTTTGGCATACCGTGATATTCAAGTTGCAGATTATCATACCATGTGCAACTTCTTAAATCTAAATATATTCTCTGGTTTCTTTACTCCTCTATTACTGTAAACTGAATATTTTAAGGTTGTGGACAAAACAGGACATTAGAGGACATCATAATGAGTGTTGGGGAACACTGATCAATATTCTTCACAATTTTCTTAACCAATTGAGAAAATAATTGACCAATTAACTGACAATGAAAGCTGTTTGTTGCAGCCCTAGTGCATACCATTATAAATGCAACCTTGACGGTTCTTCCCTGCCAAACAGCTTTATTTCAGGGCACTCGTCTCTATCACTCTTCCCTTTTTGTCTGCATCACTACGGTCACTATCCAATAAAAACAAATGATTTAAATAAATCTTAAAAAATATAATTTCAACAATTAATCTCATACGTTTGGCTTGGTTGAGCTATATAATCACAACAGAACAGTTGAAGTGTGGTGATTTTAATTTCTATCGGACGCAGGTCATATCAAGATCGCCCTGGCTCCATGGCTGTGTTGCACTAACGCAGCAAAGAATGTTTTCCCTGAACAATCTTGTACACTGTACAGTTCATACTATTAAAGCACAGTAGTACTCCACAGTATTGTGATCCTTTGAAATAAAACAAATCAAAATGAATGACTCTTAAACCAGAAACTGCAAGTACAATCAAATTAACACAGGATTAGAGGCCCTGTCTGCATTTTTAACACCAATAATCCAACACTTAAAAAAAGAGCGCTTATCTTTTTTAAGTCTATATAAATTAATATCTTATTCACTATTATGTATATTGTGGGTATAAACAGTGGCTTGTTGTCAGCATTTATGATTCTATAACTAGCAATCTTGCATCACATAAAGAAGTCTAGAATAAAATACAAGGCATAAATAACATAAAGCAGTGAGTTTAAAATAGCATACTTAGGGTAAATGGTTGAACTCCATAATGCCTTAAGCAATAACAACCTAACAAACGTCTGGAATCTGAACTGTAATGGCTGGTTAATTATTTAAGCAACAGCTCTGTGCTGCAGATTGTACTGAGGGCTTTCTAGGTTTATGATACAGTGGTAATTCTGACCTTTGAAGCTGCCCAGTCGATCCAGCCTTCAGCGCACGGGTCAACGTTGATCAGAACCAGCCCCTCCACCAGGGTGGGGTTGTTCAGCTGCCAAAGAAAAGACACATGACAACTACATGAACGTGCCTATGTAAAACCACATAAAGCCAGTGGAAAATGATAAAAAGTAAAGTGCTTTTTTATATGAAGACATGAAAAAATAGGCCTCATGCAGCAACATTCTCTTAAATTTCTTCTATATTTTCTCTTAATGTTCTAGTAAGAGAAAATCTAAGAGAGCTCCAGATGCACCAAGCACTCTCAAACACCCAAATTTGCTCTTACCCAGATGTGCTCAATGATGAATCCCACTTGATCTTAACTTACCTATTAGCATAGGTAACGCCCCCTAAACACTATATAAGGGCAGGTTTTGTGCTGTGCGCAAAGATTGTGGCATATGGTCAGGACTGGAGACTACTGTTTCAGCTGTACTTATTCATTCATATTTTTGTTTTGTGTGAAAAAAATCTTAATTTGTTAAGTAGTTCCCTAATAAAAGTAATGTAGTAAAAAGTGAAGTATTTCCCTCTGAAGCATAGTGGGGTAGAAGTGGAAAGTGGCATGAGATTAAGATAATCAAGTAACTTCGGATTTGTACTTAAGTACTGTACTTCAGTGAATGTACTTAACCCTTTAAAAGGCATTGTAACCACACAGTTGACATTTTTTATGATCAAGTTGCTTTTCTAAAAGCTTGGGAATATCCAATTTCATTTTATACAAATGTTTGTAGATGATAACAATGACAATTGTTTTTTTACCGTATATTTAACACAGATTTTTTTTTTTTTTTGCTTTATTCATTTTTATCTGTATGTATAACAATGACAATTTATTTTTTACCATATATTTTATACAGATCTTTCTCACTAGATTCATTATTCTTTGTATCTATTAATTTTTGGAAGTTTATTGTATGAATGAAGTTACTTTTAATTTTAGATCTATATTACATTACATTGACTTTTGCACTTTTTACAATGCGTTATACATAGAAAAAAAACATTTTCTTATAAATTGGTACATTTTCTTAACATATTCTATGGTCTATAATGTACATTTTTTTTCAAATGCATCTCTTAGTTTGACTGTTAAAGGGTTAATTACACTTCAGCTGTGGTCAGCAGAGGTACGCACAGTAACTGAAGTTACAGCAACTGGGATCAACAGACTGAGGATAGTAGTATCCCTTTACCCCTGAAATGCAATAATCCAGTCATTATAATTCCTCTAAAACATTATCTGAATTTGATTGAATAATATTGGTGCATTTTCCTCAAATGTACAACTTTAACATTTTTCCTTGTGTTGGACAATAATTTGTGGCTTGTGAAAGAAAGATTTTTTTCTCTTATCTTGGTACAAGTGCTCTGGACCACTAAAATGCTCTCTTACCTAAGAGAAAAGCAAAAAAAAAAGGAAATATTGGTAAATCCAAAAAATCAATGGGTACATCAAAATAATAACAAATCCTAGATACGAGTTTTTGGAAAGGCCTGAAGACAGAGAGAGGATGTTTGGGGAAATCTAAGCTCCATCTTCCCCTATTGCTCAGGGAATACTGCGGATGCTGCTTTCAACACGATGCAAATGCAATGCAGCAACAGCTGCTATAAATCTATCAAAGACATTGTGTTCCAAGCCGGTTTAGAGCAAATGCATTTCAGAATCAATTTTCCTCATTAATACTAAAAAAGAACAGACTGTCTATAGAGAGCCTGGCGGTACGACTACTAATCCGTACACCTCCCCTTTTACCCCTGACCACCATCCTCTCGTTCAATTATTCATCTTTCAGTGCTTCCTCGCTCCTCTGTCATTTTAGCTCTTTCTGTTCTGTTGTACATATCATGCTTATTTTAGCTTGTGCAGAAACAAGACGTAAGCAACTGAAAAGGAGAGAATCACCAAGGTGATTCATCATTCGGGGAATGGCAGCATATGCAGCAGACTGTGGAGAAACCTGATGCCCTGTGTGGGCTTGATGGGAGGCTTTAATGTTCAGTATAACAAGCTGTGTGGCCTGAAAACCTTCAATTATTTCAGGCAAAACAGAAGGGGGAGAGGATAAGATTAGAAGAACAGAAGGGATGAAAGTGTAGGTGCTCTTGCCCTGATGGGGACTCACTGCAAAGCGGGTGAGGATATACGCTCCCGCGCCCACACCAATGCCAATCACGCTGTTGACCCTGCAGAGAAAGCACTGGTTAACGTGGGACTGGATGTGAATAGTCAATTTATGCACATTACCATTGATCGGCTATCAACATGGGGGCCACTCACTTGAGCTGAGTCATCACAGAGGGCAGCATTTCAGCCAACTCGTCCATGGTCGGGTAGCGATAACTGGAGACAGATGGAACACACATTAGCAGTGGTGGAAGAAGTATTCAGATACTTTATTTAAGCACAAGTACTAGTACCACCCTATGAAAATGCCCTGTGACTAGAAAAAGTCCTACATTGAAAACGCTACTTTAATAAAAGTAAGCATAATCAGAAAATATGTACTTTAAGTATGAAAAATAAAATAAAAATGAAGAAAAACATGCAACAAATAAACCTCTACAAATCTAAAATAAACCTCTGAAACATTATTTAAAAATGTGACTATGAACGGATGTTCAACACTAATAATAGTTTGATATTCTGAGTTAAAATCTAAAATAAACCTCTGAAACATTATTTAAAAATATATTTATATATTTATATTTAATAATAGTTATATTATACATATTTAGACTGAAATGTTTATCAAAATAGTTGGCATTTAATTTTCTGTGAATCGATTGATTGATTTATCAACTAATTGTTGCAGCAGTACTTGTATAAAGCTGTTTGGTAGTTTATTTCATAACAAACATATTTTAGAAACCCCTCTTAGATTTTTTAGACAAAAATCCTAATTTGTAAAGTAACTAAAGCTGTCAGATAAATGTAGTGAAGTAAAAATTATAATATTTCACTCTGAAACATAGCAGACTAAAAGTATAAAGGGGCATGAAAACAAAATACTTAAGTAGATTACAAGTACCACACATACATAATTAGGTACAGTTCTTGAGTTAATGTACTTAGTTACAGTCCACCACTGCATGTGAGTCCATGCAAGTAGTGAGTACGGAGTCATTTACTCATGTTTGAATTAATCTGAGAAACTGAGTACATTATAAATTTAAATACTTGGACACTTTTTTGATTAATAGCTTGTAGAATGAATGTGCATCCATTAGCAAATGAGCTAGCAGTGCACTTTAAAGTCTAACTAAATGAATGGATTTTGGCTCCTGAATCAGCACTGAAATAAATGTGTTCCCATTTATCAGTGCATGTACAACCAGTCTGACACCCACCCGCTGGGGAAGGGGGGTGCACCCTCCTGCTGGCCGGGCGCGTCCACATGAACCACCGCAAAGTGCTGCGTGATCTCCTGCATGTCCTCATAGTTGAACAGGGTGTTGAAGCACGATTTGTCTAGAAAGGTGCAAACATAGGACGCACTCAGAAAGTGAGAGTTCAGGGGTTTAAAGTCTTTCAAGGACCTGAGGGTGACTGTTGGGTACAGAGGCTAAAACAAAACAGCTTCATCACATCCATGACAGTGCAATCGATTAGTCTATTTTTGGCTGACTCACGGTTGAGGCCGATGTCGTGATAGGTGAGGATGACAGGTCTATTGCCCTTGGGAACGCCTCTCATTGTCACATGGAGAACGCCATGGGGAGTCTCAATGTCATGCTCCTGCAGCCACAGAAAAGAGAAAGTGAGTACAGTTAAAGATTGATGGAACAATACATGTGTGTAAAGAGAAAACACAGCTGGCACTGGATATCATTAAACGTTGGATTCAATTGAAATTATGTTGTGACATTGGGTGTGCAACATGACTATTTTAGCTAATGAAAGATTAAAATGTCTCCACAATATGAGTGCCTGGTGGCTCAGTTGGTGGAGTGGATGCCCCACGAATAGAGACTATGTCCTACCCTTTGCTGCATGTCATCCCCTCTCTTTCCCCCTTAAGCTATCCTATCAAATAAAGTCGAAAAGCCCAGACAGTAGACCTTTACGGAGAGATTCTAAGTATCGTACTACATTGCACATTCTATCAGTTGCACTTCTATGGCTCATACACACATTTGGAAGCCCCTCCCCCTTTGAATCATATATAGCGGCATGGCTGACATCATAGAAGAGCTGCTCCCTTGAAAATTTTTTCCATCAATAATATGGAACTGGTATGGATTTTCCAGAACCGACACAGTGCAAACAACAGTATTTTGCATACTTGCTTAAAAGCTATTGTTAAAATGGTCTGTGTTATTAATTATATGTATTAACTAGCTATATTTTTTAAACTGGAAAATTAGTTTGGTTGTATTGTTCAGTACCTTGCAAAATAGTCTTAAAAACCAACAAGAACAAGAATTATCATAAGATAGTGAATTGTGATCCTGCTTGAAAACAGTCAGGATATATTTTTGACATCTTCAACCCAGCCGTAGTTGTGATGTTGGGTGACCAAATTACAGGACAACTCCTACAATACAACCTGATTTTCGTTCTAACCAAAATATGAAATCTGTCCAATGTCTTCCTTATGTCATATTGATGCCCAGTGGGAAGTCTTGCACACAAACCTACTATTCCACTGCTTTATTATGACACGTGTTGTCTGTCTGTGGCATGGCCAATGAGTCAAATTTAAAGGATATTCCAAAAAAGCAAAAATTAAACTGTCTGTAGTTAAAGGCTGATATAGCTTTTGCCCCAGAGCTCCAGCATGATCCAAAAACTATTAAAAAACATTTGAAGAAGCCATTTAGATCACCTTCTCCTCATCAAAATGAACCTGGCCGATGCAGTTTACTTCCTTCGGCTTGTCAAAGCAGCAAGTAGAAAAACAGGCCGCTACATCCTTGAGCATGCTCAGTAAGGTCTGCACAGCAAAGATTATCACGAGAGATGTAATTCTAGATAATACAGTCTCAAGAGCTCTTCCAAAATAAACAACTTTTTCCATGTTGATTGTAATGATGAAATGTCAGGTACACTGCTTTTTAAATGTTTTAAAGATTTTTCTTATAATAGTTTTTATAAGATAACAGATTTTTGCTTTAAGCTGTGGAATATGAATTATATTGTGTGGGCTGTTTCTCTTTACATGAAAAGCACAAAGTAGGAGATGATCCATGGGATTCCTGCACCAGGCATATACATATAACTACTTCAGCTAAATTCAGCCATTTTGGCATACTTACTGATAAAGCAAGCATATCAAAAAATAAAAGGAAAACAATTAAATCTACAACAGTGCTTTAACAAAGCTTGAACACAGAAGTGATGATTTATTCACAATAACGGTATAGGTCACACATGTACTTTCTAGCAACGTTTAGGGTTTCTGTCTTAGATTAAGGATGCAAAGCATGCACCTCTTGTCCACCACACATTCCTTGTACCCCTGGACAAACAAAGCACAGAACGGGCTGTCTGGGAAACAGTCTTTTCATCCGGCAAAATAGTCTTTTTATCCAAGGCCTGAAACTCACATCGCATTCACAAGTATGACTCTGCAAAAATGAATGTCTTTGCAGGAAGACCCATTAAAATTCAAAGAGCTCACACCAGCCTTATTCTCTCCTTTACTTTCTTTACAATAACTTTCTCTATCAAGCACGAGGAAGCCACATGCCCGTACTCAACAGTACTTCTACAAATAACATATTAACTGGCTTAAAAGTAAATAGGATGTTTTTCAACCTGGACCCTATTTTCCCATGATTTTGTGTCTAAGTGATTAATGGGAACATCAGTTTTTAATACTAGTCCAAAATTGAGCAAGAGAGCTGTAGTCTGCAGCTGTGAACCAGGCTGCAATTTAATTATTCGAATCAGTCAGTTTGTGTCTACTAAAAGTTTTTTGTCACTAACAGTCTCAGATTGTTATTATATGTGTCTGACAAAGATATAAATGTCTTCCTGCAGTTCATCTCATCCTGCAAGATTTTAAAACAAGACTTTTCCTTAAGGGAAACTTGGTTAGACAGAATAAATAACAGACTGGATAAAGTCAAATGTATAGAATAAAGCTTTATGTTGGTGTAGGCGTATATTTTTTATTACTTCAGCATGCAAGCATGAAAGGGGGAGAGAGTGGGGATGATATGCAGCAAAGAGCCATAGGCTGGAAGTGAACCCGCTGCCGTCGTGGCAAGGACATTGCCCCCCACACATGGTGCACCCGCGCCACCCACTAACCCACCAGGTGCCCTGACAGCAATTTGTCACAAAAAAGAAAAAAAACAACGCCATGTATTTGTCAGACACTTTAAATAACAATCTGCGGCAATCAGTGGAAAAAAACAAATTCTGTGGACATTCATTGACACTGCTGTATTGTCCCTAAGGGTTACACTGCAAACAGATTTGTAACTGCAGCACTCTCGCTCAATACTAAACTAGTTTAAAAAATTGTCACTTAGACAAAAAAAAGACAAAAAAGCAAAAACAGGGTCCAGTTTGAAAAATACCAAAGTTTCCCTTAAAGGGTCATTTCAACTGACAGTTAATTTGACTGGAGGACAGACGTGAAAGACGTGAAGAGATGACACAGCAAAAACAATGACAGTCTCTAATGAATGTTTATGAGATTCATAAATAGCGAAGGAAGTGACATAATGGGAAGTAATAAAATAAACAGGAAGTAATAAAGCCAATCTCCACATTTCCCTCAGCATCACAAACATACACTTCCCAAGGTGAGCATGACTCGGTGCTGCATACAGGGGTGTGTATGACGTGGCTACGTGCATGAGTGTGTGTGTGTGTGTGTGTGTGTGTGTGTGTGTGTGTGTGTGTGTGTACTGCACAGGCAAGCACTGGGGTGGGGCCCAGCGCTTGCCTGGTCTCAAGGCCCACTGGTCATCAATAATAAAGAGAGCGAGCCTAGGCGGATGAGCGACACAGGTTAAGGCTGACAGACACAGAGGGAGCATGACTCCCACTGCAGGCATTTGTCTGATGGATATGTGTCACAATCTCAACAGAGGAGATGAAGGTACGTTCTCAAGGACAAGGCTGCAGTAATTTGCATCTGCAATCTGTAATGGACACAGTAACACAAGAGGAAAAAATACTCCTCTTTTCAGCAACGGAACGAGATATCTTCACTTGTGTGGGTGTCGGTACAGAGATTAGCCTGTCGCACAAAACATGAAAACTATGCACACAAAAACAACTCACAGCAACACTCACCAAGTGTGCGCTTCAATCTAACAACACTGAATATAATCCTGCAACCTTGAGATGGAATAAACCATGAAGAAACTCTCCTGCTGACAGGAAGCCCTGCACTCATCTGAGGCCTTTTCACAGATAATGAAATGATTCTGTCACCTTGGCCTGGTGGGGCTGCAGAACAACCTGTTATCAACGGAGAAGAGAGGAAAGTTCCATGCCTGTGTTGCTGCAGATTTTTTTGTTAATACAAGGACAGAGTCAAGGACACTCAGTATAGAAAAAGAGGCTTTGCACTAAGAAACAAGGCAAACACACTTGTGCAAATGCCTGCCTTCTGTCATGTGCGTGTATTGTACATGTGCCAGCGAAATCAGGCATGTACACGCCACTCGTGATCGGAAATGAAAAAAGGTAATGGGAACATGGGGGGAAATAGAGGAAGATGAGACAGATAGAAGAAGGGAGTCTGGGAGTGGATGGAAGGAAATAGAGCGTGAAAGCAAGCAGGGACAGAGTGACAGACACAGGAGGAAAGAGGAGACATGGGGAGTTCTGTATGACTAACTCAAGGGTGCCTTAAAACAGAAGGGGCGTATCGCTTTAATCTATCATGCCTTCCAGCCATGTCCTGGCACAAACACAGGGGAGAATCATGGAGAAAAGAGCTGTGGAAAGGGAGTGAAGAAGAGGACCTCTTATCTATTCATTTAGCTCTTGGCATAGTTTAAAAGCTGTATTGATCTTGGAGTGCTGTTTCCCTTCACAGACACATATGGGTATATATGTACACACAGCAGCATCTCAAGAAAACAGACATGGGGTGGGGCTGCCAGCCTGGACAGCCTGAGAGGGAAAAAAGGGGAGCACTGCAATGGCAGCAACCTTTTTTCATCTTCAACACATTCATGTTGGCTAGTAAGTGGACAATGTCTGTGTGTGTGTGTGTGTGTGTGTGTGTGTGTGTGTGTGTGTGTGTGTGTGTGTGGATGTTTAGGGGGTTGAGACAGGAATACTGAGTAGGGTTTGTGCTTTGACAAGAGGGACTTCATGGTTGCCTGGGGCAAACCAGGAGGCAAGAATTTGGGTTTTGGTCCCAGACTGAAGGATGGTGATGGAAGTTAAAAAGGAGAGCAGTATGTCATGCTCTTCTTCTTCCCGCAATCCCTCTCTTATCAATCCCTCCTCCCCCTCCTCCCTGGTTTCCACGCCCTGCCAGTAACAGTATCAATCACTCCTGAGAGCAGCATTATGGGGCAAGAAACATGGAGCAGCCTGCAAGTTAATTGAATATACACACAAGAACATGTGCATCCAGGGATCATCCCAGGTACATGCCACATTGCTCTCTTTTGACACATACACAGCCCTTCCCACCTGCAGCACACATACAGTACATGTGTGTCACAGAAGCGGTGGCTTGAAACTACAAACTCTGCAGGGGAGGGAAGGAGCCACTTCAGTGGTTTTGGTGTGTAGCTTAAGAGTGTGGGGGGTGAGTGACCTCCCTGCCTGTTTTCAGTAATAACAGAGTAAAGAATACAATGCTGGTACTATGCACCATCCACAGAAAATATGCATTCCTGCAGTTATTGATAAACACAAAAAAACACATTTGAGAGAAATATGCACCCTGAAACACTCAAATACCATAACAGTATGGATGGACACCCATTTGCTGACAGGCACGTACACATCCTCTGGTTGTGGCATCTGCAGATTCAGAGACACTTGAGCACTACACACATGCATCTTTCATATCATCACATTAAAATACACCACTGCACCCTCAGAATGTTTAGGCTGTGCAGACTGAACACATGGGCACTGTGTGACCTCCTGCACACAGTGAACAAATGTTCACCCCACACAAGCAGCTGACCAGAGAGAAAAAGCCAAAAGTCGCAGCCGTCTACTAAAGGTGTTGACAAGCAAGCCAGGAAGGATCCCCAGCAGCTTCTCCCTTCCAAGGACCAGCTGCTGTCACCTTCTTTGGGGAGACCGCACAACAACCTCCCCCACCTAATCTTAACCAGAGCCCTCTGCTGCAAGGACCCAGCCAGGTGTGTTAAGGCAGGCAAGATGCATTTGTCACTCACCACTCCATTCCCAGAGCATGCAATCTGGTCCAGGTCCAGAATAGCTGACATGTTTTTCCCACGCAGGAGAGGAGTGTGTTATGCTATGTGCAAGTGTGTGCTGGGCAGCTTTGAAGATCTCCAAAAGGAGGAGGAGGAGGAGGGCGGGAGCGTTGGTTGGAAGGGAGGGATGTAGGGGTGAGGCGGCTAGAGCAGCGGCGACAAGGAAGACGGAGAAGAGAGGGAGGAGAAAGACACAGCAGAGGGAGTGAGGAGGAGATGGGTAAATAATCTGAATGAAAGCACAAGAGGGGGGGTGGAGAAGATGCAGAGAGAAAAAGAGAGAGACAGAGACAAGAGGTGGGAAAGAGAGCAGGAAAAGAGACAGAGGGGGAGGAGAGTGAGACTGCAGTTTGTGCTTGGTAGTCACAGCGCGTCCGTACATCCAGCCACCGGTGCGTCTAATTGGATTGCGGAGGGTCAGGTGGGTTGAGGGAGAGGGTGGGGCTTAGAGGAGAGAAGAGAAAAGGCGGGGGGGAGAGGGATGGGTGTGTGGAAAAGGGGTGATGGGGTGCAAAAGATGCAGAGGCAGTCCTGGAAAATGAGCAGGCTACTGACGTCACACCGTGATATGGATAAAGTGAAAAGACTGGAGAGGAGGCTGACTTTGACAGCTCGCCCTGGGCTGTGTTCTGCATCAGCAAAATGGCTGCTCATCACTGAGATTTAGCAACAATTGTCTCCAGATTCACTTTAGCTTCACCTTGAAACTGGAGTAGACTGGAAGTGACCTCAGCATCCAAAAAAATGAAATAAATCAGCATGAATATCCACATTCAGACCCTGTAAATATCTCCAGGTTGCAGGTGAATCACTCAGCAGGACTAGTGTAAAATGCAGCAGTCTGACAACCACCAGCAAAAGCCTTGCTGCAAATGTCGGCTCATGCGGCCACACTCATTTAAATCTGCACAGCTCTACTATTCCTTTTTAGGATTGACATTCAAAAGATAACCTCTATGATGTTCCATGCTTACCAGAAAACAAACCCACAATGAGCTACTATTTTTATTCCACACTAACAATCTACATGAAAGGATCTATTTCCTCTGAACCTACCTCTGGATCATTTGATCCACATAGTTTATTGATCTCTCCTTTTCTACTCTACTCTGTCATCTGCACAACAGCTAGCAGTGCAGGGTGTCATGCTTTTGTTGGAGACAGGCTGCTCTGTGCAGCCAATGGTACACATGCAAACAGGCACAGAGTGGGAGGGATTACAGAGACACGGGGCGAGTCATTGGTTAGTCAATAAAGCAGCGGGTTTGGTTGTACACTGCTGTTTCTCCTCTAAATGTTTCCTGTCCTAACCCACAGAGGGTGCCACTGACACATATGTATTCTATGTACATTTTGAGGAATAAACACCGAACATAAAAAAACTTAAAAAAAAGTATATGTCAAAAATATGCATATGATCTGTATAATATGATGCCAAAAGAGAAGAGCATCTCTAATATTTTATTTCCATAGATATTTTTTTTCCACAGTGTGAGGTTTTCAAGAAACTGATAACTATCTGTTTCTTCAGTTATTTTAGGCATACTGTGGTGAGAATATATAACTAATAAAACACCACGTATACTCTGACGTTTTGCCAGATTGTGGTGCGCATGTGATTTGTCAATGATGTCAATGATGTGTGTGACCAAAAACATGTTTACCCTTTCCTCGACAGAGCAGGTGCCTCTTTGTGTCATACACTGAGTCACTGTGTGTCTCATCAGGACTCTGCAGTCATACAGGCACACAGCGACACTCTGGTCTGCACCAGTCAGTTCGATGTAGAGCTTTGCATTAACTCTGGCACAGTCTAATGTTTGATTTTTACACCTTTAAGCATATTAAAAATGCACACACTTAAGAAAAACATGTTATATTAAACTGTCCACCCCATTACATAACATGACACGGTGTATCACATGACATGGTCAATATAATCCTCCTCTAAGATGGTGTATGAGCAACATCTGTGCGATACACTGCATTTCTGTGATTGGTAAACCTGCCTTCAAAACCGAGACAACACGACAAGCACAGCAAAACACATCACACAAATCATAGCCCTCCAGCCCAACAATGAACAGGCTTCTGGCGCCCTCTGCTGAGTTTACTGAGACAGTGAGGATTTTAAAAGCCAAAGACACAACTTGGCAGCCATTTGCCTGAAACACTAAGTAGACTGCTTCTTCTAGTCTTTGTGTTGGAATGGCACAAGGTCAAGAGGAGAGTTAGTATCAAAACTAGACATAACCATGAACTGTAAATCTCAATAAATGATTACTTGTGGAAAATAGTGTCAAAATTGTAAGAGAAATACACAAAACATCATGAGACAGTCATTCAAAACATCATGTGCATTCAGATTCCATAGAAACCATCTTAACTTTTTCCTCTCCACAGCCAACACTATGAACCGAAAGATCTTCTATTTTTAGCATGTACAGTCAGCCGTTTCCATTTCCACGAGGTAACTCAGTGTTCTTAAGTATGCACTTTAAAGCACAGCAGGTCCCATGGGCGGATGAGGCTGAGTCACACCTTCCTCTCCTCTTATAGGACACAAGACTGCAGCACCACACCCACCCACCACACCAGATTCTCCTCTCTGACCCCACACCACCATCAACACCACCCTCCTCATGCAGGTGCAGAGGGTTTTGGTATGACTGTTGCAGTACCTGTGGACAGCCTGAGGTAGGAGCTTTAGCTGCAGTCAAGAGGAGAGCAGCTGGATTTGTCCTCCAGCTGCTGGAATGTCATACCATTACTGTGAGAGATGGTGTAGCGGTGAGGACCCTTCCCCCACACACAGACTGTATTTATAGGAAGTCTGCTGCTGATGTTGCGTACTGCATTTGGGCTCCTGTTGTTCCTGTTTAAATAAACTGTGTGACAGTGGTAGTCAGGTGCAATTAAAATCACATAACTTATTTCAAAAACAGACCTTTTGAATTTTGACATCGCATTTGAGCTTCTATCAGTTACCTCAAACCACAAAGCTGAGCCTGTCCTACATTTACACCAAAAAAATTGAGCCAAAGTACACATTTTAATGTAGCTAATATTTTTGTTGAAATATAGCTTCGTACCACAGCATAGTCTATATGGACTATTTGCTAAATTTCTAGTAAGCTAGTTAACTTATCTTTTCCTGCTCTCGAAGTTTCTGGTCTCTAATGCTCTTTATTCTTTATTTACTATACAAACTGATTTATTTAGTAGTGGTTAGCAAATAACAAGAGACTGAAATTAATTGGCATAAAAATGACCCTATTTCATCCACCTTGCTCTCAACTTAGCAGCAAATTGTGCATTCAATACACAGCTGCAGTTCCTGCAACACAACTAAACTCCTGTTTCCAAAATAACTAAAATGTTTGTTTGTTTTTACCCATTGCCTTTTTCTCTGAGTGCCTCATCAGTGGCTCACTCCTCAGCTACTTCCATCATGAGCTCTGGAAACCCCCCCTCAATGTGTTTAATTTTTTGTACCACTTGCACAAATAGGCAAGTAAGTTGCTAGATTTACTAACCCGACATGGCATTTTATTTTATTTATTTTTAGACAATCCACATTATGATATAAGACCTTCCTTTGTATTGTAAAAAGGAAGTATGCATTTTCATTTCTATGAACGCAAAATGTATGTTCAGGAAGAAAATTACACCTGCTCATTGCTTTTTAAATCAATTCACATGATCTGGTGATCCCCGGGATTGCTGGCTAGTTTACAGGCCTTGTTCAGAGCAGACATTTTGACTTGTCACAGCAGAGAAAGCTTTGATGTTACTCACACCTCTATTCAAGTGTGCAGGTCAAGCAATGACAGAGTGACAGTGATCCGGCATGCATAATATCCAGACCCTGAAACTGAAACAGCTAAATGTAATTCATTCTTCATTCATTCTATTATTTACACATGTGCTTTTCTTGCTGTGACATCAAAACATTTTCCACAAAAAGGCCAATCAAGTTTAAACAATCATTAATATTTCAATAATTCCTTTAGAGTCCTGAATGTGACTGTGCAGGGTCAAAATGGCTGCCAGGGAAACAAGGTCAAATACACTTAAGTCTGCCTCAATACCACTGACATGAATTCAGGTAGAACCTTTTCTTAAATTACAACTGCAGGACCTGAAATGAATCATGAGAGGATGAGTGGAAAAAACTGTGACACTAAGAATTTGAGCAGCTGAGCGACTGCAGCGTTTTATGAATGTTAATGTATTAGTGACAATGCAGACAGGAATGGAGCATGTAGCATGTCTGCTCCAGCTAACATGCTTTACTCTCCTGCCCTGCCTGCAGGAGCTATATTTAGCTCTGGTGGGATGCTGGAAGCAGCCGTGACTGCAGAAAGTGAGAGAGGGATGTAAGATTTAACCCTTTGCAGCCATGATGCTCATGAAATGCAGCAAAGGGCTTAACTGTGGTAAGTCACTCCTCACGGAGGAGACTCTTTGCAAGAAAACGAAACGGCAACCTGCATAGCAAAGAGGCGGAGGGCGGCCAGCAATCCTATTCCCCATGCAAAGAAACCATCAAAGAAAGAAATCTGGAACAGTGCCTGCTCAAGGCCAGTACTCCTTTCCCTTGGATGATAATTATCCTTACATTATCACTTAAAAAGACCAGGCTGTAGTTGATGCTTATGGTGAAAAGGGAAGCACAGAAACAATCACACAAACACACAAATACAATCTTATCGTGGAAGACACTGGCTGAGGCATCCAATAAAGGATGTCTGAAATCACTGCACTTGACCAGCACACCATCCCCCTTGGTCCAAAACCTCAGCATCATATGAGACCCCACTCTTTCTTTAAAGTCATACATCAAAAACATCAACAAAATGTTCTTCTACCACCTTCATAATATTGCACATCTGCGACCCTCCCTCTCCTCCTCCACTGCAGAAACTCTCATTCATACCTTCAAAACCTCCAGACTAGGCTACTGCAACAACATTCTTTACGGTCTCGCCTCCACTGACCTAAAAAAACTACAATATGTTCAGAAGTCAGCTGCCTGGTTGCTCACACACTCCTGCTCCAGGGAACACATCACACCCATCCTTCAACTTCATTTACTCCCAATACAGCACTGAATTCACCTCAAGATCCTCCTCATCACCTACCAAGTCCTCAAAACCTTGCCCCTCATACCTTATAGATCTTCTCCAACGTCAACCCCCACTCACCACCTCAGATCATCAAATGCCAACCTTCTGACCCCCATCACCACGACCAAGCACTGCACCTTTGGGCTTTGCCACTGCTGCCCCAACTCTCTGAAGCTCCCTCCCTCGAAACATCAACTCACTCCACTCATTTAAAAATCAACTCAAAACCCACCTCTTCACGAAAGCCTACAATACTTGTCTCCCCTCCTCAAATCTGTCATATCCTCTATATTATATATTTGTTTTCTGTTCTCTGTATTTGATTGGTGTTTCATGTAAGCGTCTTTCAGTATTTTGTATTTGTTTTCTTTTTGCATTTCATGTAAAGAGTCTTTGAGTCCTTAGTAAAGCGCTACATAAGTTCATCAATTATTGTTATTATTATTGTATATCTCTTCCTGATATTTACCAAGAGTACTCTGTAAAGCACCCCAGAGGCAGTGTTAAAGCTTGTACCACACTTGATCTGTATTTTTGTTCCAAACAACTGACCAGCATGATGCTGTTCTTAAAGCCCTGCACGGAAATATAAAAACTGTATGATTCCAAAAAGTCCACTGTTGGTTAACTTTGATGTTTTTTTGCCTGTATTGCAGGGTTTGACAGCAGAGAGTAGACTGACGTGAGATTAAGGTTACAAGTCGCATGACGCACATTGTTCACAGTGGATATCAGTGGTTAATGTTTGGTGTTGCTGCTGGACCACCAGGATGCCCCTTCTCATATGAATAATGAACAGTATTTAGTTGTAGGTTAGGCCTGTATTATATGCGCACGGGCACGCACACACACACACACACACACACACACAACTGACAGAATTTCATGACTACGATATGAGTCACAATTTTAGTAAGAATGTTAATTTTTGCATTTCATTTTCACTGAAAAAAAACAACAACATGAAAATAATGACGTGATTTCTGCTGTGATTTATACCAAACCAGCATGTTCCCTTCATCTGCAATATTATTTGTGGGGCAGAGCATCGCTGTAGCATCACAATGCTTCATTTCTAATGGTGTGTTGTGATACATTTAAACTTTTTGCAGCTTCAGCTATTTGGATATTGCACTTGTAATTTGCGACAACATTTAGACTAACTATGCAGCCCTAATTTGGGTAAGAGCTGTTCATACAAATACAGTCATTAACATGAGTGATCCAGCTGTCACTCCCAAGCCTGTGCGTTTAGAACATACAGTAATCACATTGCTTACTTCTGAATCTTACACTGTGATTTCCAAACCCTTCATTAATTATCACAACTAGGCCACCAATGTGAATTTCACATAAGTAAAAATGACCAAAGGTGAGTCTACAAAAATGCCAGAAAAATCAGTATGATACACAGCCATGCAAAACAAACAAAACCTAAAACATACCACAAAACAACTCGCCAAGAATTCACATTTTTTTCAACCAATAATGATGTATTCTACTCATGCTAAACCTCTCTTTCTATTGTTTTCTAATGTAATGAGAACTCAGAATTTGAAATTATATACAAACATTTTGAAGTGACCTTAAGAACACTTTAGCGAGGAAGGAGCCTGTTTTTCTAAAACATTGTTGTCTGTTGTGCTCACAGTCAGCGTGAGCAAAGGACAAACTTGGGAGAACAAGCTGGGCAAAAATGGCTTGTGAAAAAAACTTCCAAACACAGACACCTTGAAAAGTTAATGGCTAGTGTGGTAGATGACCGTAAATGTATCCTCACAAAAAAATCCTATATTTCACCAGCATGTGGCATGCGGTAAAAGTGGATGTTGCCTGTGAGGAACAATGTTCAGATGTAGGGCAAGCAAACAAATGGGTCTAGCAGTAGGGGGGCGAGAATGGGGCCATGTCCCAATGCCCCCAACCCCCTTCCACTGACAGCATCTCCTCACATGATGGCACAACAGTGATTTATGAAGGAGCAGAGAGGAACACTCACCTGGCAGTCGAAATCTTGAAAGTTGCGTGCATTCTGTAAGAAAGTCAAAAGAGGAGGGTTAACCATAGGCTTATAGATGCCATTTTTTCTTCTAAAAACAATAATAATATTCTACTTGTTTAACACTGATGGAGGTTTAGTCATTGTAGACAGATGGCACTGCAATGCAGGTGTAACGAGATGTGAGGGATTCTTTAAAGTACGTATAACGCGCCAAGCATTCATGCTCGAACAAACATAAAAAATATGGCTGTGTCCCACTTTTTACAAGCTCTTACAGACTTTTTCTTTGCAATACATTTTGACATAATTAGATCAAAATATTCTGTCATTATGCTACAAACAATGATTACTGTCTCATCAGTTGAATTTTACTGCATTTTGCCAGTTGGACCCAGGTTAAGAACTGTGCCCAGATTACAGAAGCCTAAACACATTACAGATTAAACTGAGCCTGGTGTCATGTCCACTTCTATCATCTGCATTTTCTGCTTAACACGATTGGGCGTGACATACCGTAGCGGGCACTTCATCTAGTCTACTCATCTACTGGTGCAATTGATTACAACTGCAAAACCTCATGCTTTTAGGAGGCGTATCGCGTTCTTTTATGTATCTTAAATTGTCATTAACACTCATGTATAGGCGCCATCAATTTTATAATGACTTAATTCTTTACACATATAACACAAGGAATGCTGAAGCATTGTTACAGACTATTGTCTCAGTTGGTGTTTTGTCTTTATTCAGACAGCAGGAAGCCACAGAATAGATGGGCAGAGAAGCGAGAGTGGGCAGCAACAACAAAGAAGATTCTTCTGGGATTCAGTTGTAGGCCAGACCAGTAGGGTGCATATGGGTGTAGAGGCAGATGGTGGCTATAAAGCTCTCCCTTTCTTCTTCATACTGGAATATCATTAACTGAAATCATGGTAAAAACATGTTTCTAGCTGAAGTCTACACTATTCCATTGCTGTAACTGAGAGCCCCTGTAATAAGTCCTAAAGCCCGGTAATAGGTTAGCATTAAATTTAGGCTTTAAAAAACCTGAAAGTGGTGTTCATTTGTGAAGATTATCTTGCTGAATGTAATATGTAAGTATCACAAACGTTTGTTTACTACAGAGCTTATTTTCGGCATTGATCCAAAATCCAATAGAAAAATCCCATTGGCTTTTTAACGAGGGAACCAGGGTGATGCTCACTTCCACGTCTGCCTACAGAAAAACATCATCCCTGGGGAAACTTTGTGCAGTTCTCAGGTGCTGGAGTATTGTAGAAACAACAGGAAAGCACAGGAGGGAACTAAGCACCTGTCTACAGTAACATACATCTTGGGATCAGGACAAAAGTGGACGGCTCTGCGTACAGCTGTGAACACAACCAATGTGTCCTCATGTGTCTTGTGATGTGATCGCCCAGACCACATTTGGAGGTGGTCTGTCCTTTATGGTTGAGCAATATGGCCTTAAAATTATATCACCATATTTCAGGGTATTTTTTGTGATAACAATATTTTTGATGATATGACAAAATACTGAAAATATATATATTAGTATTGATATCAAGAACATACAATTGCAGCAAAATAAGTGTTGTAGTTTTACATGTCAGCATAAACATTTACAGTACAAAAAGAGTTTGTTTTCAAGTATTCAATAAACCCAAGCAGAAATTCACTCTCATTTTTTAGTTTGCAAACAGTAACCGGTAGCAAATTTGCTCTCAGCCGTAACGGTGTGACCTCATTATGTCAACAAGTTGGAATATTTACATTATCATGATATGCACTTTTAAAAGAAAATCATATTAAAATAATAATTTTATTAAATTATTCAATTATAATAATTATATTAAATTATACTGGTATTATCATGAACAATATGATATAGCACACTTCTGTTGTGCCGCATATGGCCAAATTCAAGATGTGTACGCTTATGTATTTTGGGCCACACTCAAGAACTGCCTACTCAGCTGACTTCCTTGCTTAGCCGACTGTTGCTGTCATTACACAGGTTAGAAGCAGCACTGAAGGACGGTCTCCAGAGCCCCTCTCCTCCCAGTGAACGGTCAGTTCAAAGTCAGCCCAGTAAGCAAGAGCTAAAACAGCGACACCTGTTCAACAGTCCTAACAAACTCCCTCCGACACCGAAACAGCTCGACTCTTCCCTTAAACTCATTAATAACTGCTGGGTGATATTTATTGTGTGATGGTGACAGTCAGCCCTGTCACTGCGTGTGTGCAGGTGGACTTTCGCCAGCTGTACCTGGTGGGAGCTAACACTCTCACAGCAGTAGTCTCTTAGTAATGGTGAATGAAATGATGTACACGTTTATTTGCATATAGAGCAGAGAAGTGAGATCTGATTACAAGGAATCACTTGAGACGCATGTGGAGACACATTCCAGTGCCAGGTGTGATCAGACAGACAGAGCTGTCCACTCCTGATCCAGTCTCCCAAGATGCATGTTAATACTTGGGGTAAACACGCTTCAAGAGCACTTGCTTTGATTGCAGCAAAGTTAACCTCAACATGTTGGCAATATTTCCATAAAGAAAGTACCCCCAGGTTTATTACTAAAACAAGCTCAAAGTCTATTTACAAAGCACCCTCATAAAGGTCAGCTGCCTCCACATGTTGAGACTAATGACAGTTTTTATACATTTACTAGCTCATTTTAAGTAATCTGATTGTCCAAAGGTGTGAATTATCAGTTTCTATGTGTTTTATTTGTTGTTATGTCAACTGCTGCCGTATGAAAGGAGTAAATGATCCTTTTTAATGTTTTGTTCACTTTTGCATGTTCTGCTTTGAAGCAATTTTAATCATGTAAATATGCAGAAGGTCAGTGAACCTGTTATGTTTTTCATGTTACTATTATCGTCACTTTGCTGCTGCTGACAGTTCTTCCTCCCACGTGGTTGAATATTCAGTGTAAGCATTGAGTGTGTTTTCTGTATGGAAATCATAACATGTTTTTATCACTTCTACACAGGATCAGAGAGAAAATGAGAATCCTCCTCCATCAACGTCATCATGTCATGATCTCTGTCTGCCTTTGAGACTCCTGGTTTGTTTTTTTAATGTGCTGGCCACTAGGTGGAGTGAGAGGTCAGTAGCAGCATCCTGCATTCAGATGGCTTTTGTGATGTATATTTCCCACCTTGTCCATCACACAAGACATCTACCTTACGCAGCATACAGCCTGACAAGGGGAATTTTGCCCCTGCTCATTCTACAAACCCCCAACTGAGGTGACGCAATCCCCTCAGACCTGATGCTTCACTAGTAACATATCCTCTGAGGCACTATACCCTCCTGAGTGTCTGTGACAGGCGCCTTGGGGGAGAACAAAACAGTCTTTCTAATCAGCTAATCAGCTGTTGAGATGGAGCAGGGAAGAGGAGGAGGCTCGATGAGGATGGGAAGAGCTTTGATCTGTCATTGGTTTTTTCTCCTCCATATTTCCCGTCTGTTTTTGCCGTTCCTCACTTGCTACAATCTCTCAAGCTCTTAGAAATAGAGAGATGAGTTTCTCAAAGTTTCTCCTTTGATCTCTCCTCATTGCAGCGTGTCTGTTTTTTCTGGATGTCTTACGCTATACGCCTCACTTCTCTTCTTCTGTCTTGCCTTGTTCTATCTGCAACATTTTTTTTCTTTTGACTTGCGCTCTCTCTTTTTTTCTTTTCCAACTCCACAGTCAAGCAGATATGAATAATTCACTTTGATGAACAGGACTGCAGAGTGTGCATGCCCAGTATATTAGCATATGTATTTGCTGGGAGGACCATACGGGAGGCTCCTTCACTTTAAGTGTGCAACACATGTCTGTTTAGTTTGCATGTGTGGTCCTACATATGTTCAGGTGCACAGTTGTGAGCCTGTTGCTTCAGCAGCTGGTTACCCCCTCCTCCCCAAACACCAACTCACCTTATTGGTCAGCAGCGGCTTGATCTCAGTCAGCTGTACATCCTGCAGCTCATCCATCTTCCCGTCTTGTTACTGTAAACCACTCTGTCCAAAAATAATAGTAAGCATCAGCAGTTTGAAAAACAAAACTGTACATTATGAGAGCACTGCATAGATAAAACATCACTGTTGACACAAATGAAAATGCCCATTAAGGCAAAGAAGATGTTACTATAAATTATGTTTATCTTTCTATGTACTTTTTAAAATGAGTCAATGCTTTATTCAGAGGATGTCTTTTTGATGTTCAGCATCCTTCAGTGCTGCGTCACGGCCCTCAACATGGCTAGCAGCTGGCGGTGCTAACAACAATAACAGTGCTAAGAGAGCTAACAAGGTTAATAAGGAAAACCGGAGCGTATTTTATTACTATAACTGAAACTTGAAACCTTTTTTTTTTTTTTTTACAAAATAATGGCAGTATGTATAAAGTCTTCCGTTTGATAGTAACTAAAAAATAAAGGTGATATTCCCAGTCCAGTTGCTTTGTTTTCCAATATTGTAGATAAGCAAATGTACAAGGCATGATTACCATCAATTTTCATACCATGGAATACCCTAAAACCAGTATATTGCTGCAATCTTAGCTTAGACTATAAAATGTGAGAATTAAGAGAAAAATGCCCATCACAATCCCTCAAAGTCCAAGATGATGTATTCAAAATCCTTGTATTGTCTGACTGACAGCCAAAAATCCAAAGCTTTTCAAATCACAATGATATAAAACAGAAACAAGTCAATTCTTACAGGTAAGAAACTGGAACCAGAGCATGTTTATCAGTTAAGCTTCACAAATGAATTAAATGATTAATTAAATAATCCTTTCAGTACATGCGGTTCATGACAACACAACCTACTCATCTGATACTGATCGGTTAGTCACGGACTGAAGGAGGTGGCAGCAGTCAGCTAAATCTCAAGTCCATCCCTGACTGAATCTCTCTCTTTCTCTAGGGTACCTTTTCTTCCTGACTCCACATTGGCATACTGTGATACGTATGATGAAATAAGAGCCGGCTGCGAAGGTGATGGAGGGCGTTTTCTCTATCAGTTCTTCAAGAAAGGTCACACTTCCAGTACACACAGGTGGTGTGCAAACATGCACAAACGCAGAGATGGATCAGGCCAGGTTTAACAAGGAGCTCTAAATCCCACCTCATTTGTTTTCCCCTTGAAGCCAGCCGTTTGTCCCTGCACATAATTACTGAACAAGAACACTGACACAAAAGTGTCTCCCCTCCCCCACTTTCCCTGAAATGGTAGCTCTTCGGCCTTGCCTGTTAGCACAAGGTGAGGACAGGAAGTGGTATTGAATTACCTGGCTCTGCCCAGGAGGGTGGCTCATGTTGCACATAGCGGCAGATGGAGTGTCTGTTTCTTCTAGGTCAATGCTTACAACTGGAAGACAAAGCCAAATTGGCCTGACCCATACCATGAACAGCTTTCATACGGAAAGACTGCATTTATCAGGGCAGATGTAAATAAAGCAAACAAGGTGAACGGGCAAATGCAACTGGGCAGAGTACTAGACAATTAAGAGTAGCAGTTAAAATCACTTCCAGAGACAGAGCCGACCCTACTGGAATGACCTTGAGATGCTGGTATCAGATAACCTTCAGCCTCAGGGTTGGTTAGCAATAATTCTAGCCGTGAACTAACAGTGGGAGGTATTAGCGATGATGACGTCACACCATATCTGTGTTACCAGCAGTTTTATCCTCTGATTGCCTGACAAAGGTCTGAACAGACAGCTGCCTGTTGACGCATGAATCGGGTCAGAGGCCATTCTGCTCTGGCAACAGATTGCACCATGCTTGGAAACAACCAGAGAAGCAGATGGGTACAACTGAGCACAATCCTCAAATTACATAAAACAGTCAGGGGGGGAAAAATGTAGAAACACGGAGTGTTAGAAGTACTCCGCCATCAGCATGGGGAGTGAAAACATGCCCAGCAAAATCCCTGCTGACAAATCCGGCTCAATGGTGGAACTAAATAATATTTAGACAAGTGAATAAGAAAAAAAGAAAAACAAATACTCTGCATGCTTGAGCGGATTGAGCGTATTGGCCGGATCAATCCAACACTTCCTCAGGCTGTCACAGAAAGTGGGATGGAGGCAAAAGCTGCTTTCATTGTAAACAGGCTAGCCGGGTAATCGAGGTGTTAAGGGAGACGGGGTCAGGGTGAGCTTAAACCAACTGACAGACTGACTGGGTGGCTTTCACGGCCCAACCCCACTGACCCCTTATTCCAGGTTACCCGGGCAACGAACTACCATCACTCCGCCACTGTCACCCTGGGGGCTCTGGCAGATCTCGGGATATTTCACCAATTTTCAGCCAGCTTTGCATCAAAACAATGCGAGTAGTATGTGTAGATATACTTTCGGAAACTTTCCTCAATCTGGCCAAAGCCTAGATATCCCTACTCCCTCCCTCCAGAGAAACTACTCCAATTGATTTAGTTAATGTCATTTGGGGGAGTTTCACTGGCTCTTGGTGCTGTTTGTCGAACTACAAGCTGTACTTCCGCATATTAGTGTTACCCACCAACGATCGCCAACCCTGTCGCTGCCACCACAGACTTAAGGCTCACTTTCAGAAGAGTTAGGGCTCTATCCGACTCACAATTATGTCAGTTGAATCGAATTTGGCAGTTTAATAAGAATATTTGACCATCTGTTTTGTTTTCTACACAGACTTTTAAAAGTCTGAACGGGTTCAGTGTGACATCAGCATTCAGGTAATATTGTAAAGAAGCTAACAGCACTAATGTTGGGTTGTAAATGTGCAACATTTTCTGACAACACTAGATATCAAACAAAAGCCGGAGACTGCCGTGTATTAACTTGTTGTGAGCTGTAAGCCCACCACTTCTAAATAGAAAAACAGTCTACCTCCCTTCGTGCCAAGTATCTCCTTCATGTTACCTACTGCCTGCATGTCTACAGCTATGTATCAAAGAGCATGAAAGTGAAGAGCGTTCACTCCGCAGCATAGTCTGGAGACTAAAACGTCCCCAGAAGTACACTGCACAGCAAATTAACTAGCAAACCAAAACAAACCAACGAAAAAAAGGACTGCTTGTCTTAAAGCAATGTCAGTTAACTGAGGGGTCTCCGACTGATGATTCAAATCTCTGACTTTAAATGGGCAACCCTACAAAGAGTATTCAAATGATCAAGAGATAACCCCCCCAAACTCAGACCGAAATCTGATAAAACTGTAAACCGTAAAAAAGATAATGTTACCGCACTGCTTTTTTCTTGCCGTATTTTAATGCTCCATTTGGAAGAATTTGTGAACAAGAAGTGGGCATCACACTGCTTCCTGCACAGTGAAAACTGAAGTCAAAAAACAGTGTTCAAAACTAAGCAGAACTGATCAAGTACAAACCAAGATTTAGTTACTGAGTTGCATATTTTTCACTTCAAATGTTTTCAGAAACATGTTTTAGCTTACTGTCTAGCTGGAATACGAGATCCAGCTGGCCACCATTGTTTCACACGGATCATCCCACATTACATCACCTGCCAGCAGGAGCGTAGCATACTGGTAGTTAAAGGTTTTTACCTCTTAAGCAATAGCACCCTTTTTCTCTGGTCGTGTAGTACTAATTTCAAAAGTATTTGTGTCATTCTGCTGCAGAGACGGCCTAGATTTATGTGAGGGCCTTATTTATACTTTTTTAACTGTGCACCAAATCACATGAAATAACACTAGATCCCATTTAGCAACATGCACCACCATCAGCACCCTTTTCTACCTTTTCCATGCCTGCTGTACCGTTTAGCATGCGCAGCTGTTGCCATAGAGACAAAGCTGGTTGCCGATGTTTATTCTAAACTGGGCTAGCCCCAAGGGACAGATGTGAGGCAAGGAGACAAGGGGAATAGATAGTGAAAACGAGAAGAATTGATGAAGAAAAGCTCAAAGCAGGTGCTTTGAGCAGCATTTACCCCAGACAATAACAGGGAGTCGAATAAGCCGCATGGACTGTTTAGATATGACAGCAGAGCTTTGTGTAAATGGAATAAAAAAATCAGGAAAAGCAGTCCCTGATGACAGGAGGGAAATTCCATCTGCAATCTGTGCAGCAGGCTTTGTCCCATATTCACGTCATACCATTAATGTGAATGAGGATGGGATTGAGAGAGCTGATGATGTAGAACAAGTCCCTCTAGCCTCGGCAGCAGGACTGTCTGTTGTGCCAGATCACTCTCACAAATGGTTTCCCTGACATCAGAATCTGTTTTACTCAGCTCTTCTGTTTGCAGATGAGTAACACACCAATTGCATGCTGGCTCTCACACATGATTTCCCTCATCTGTTCTTCAGGTCCATTTCCCTGCACTGTGTGTAGCTGCCAGCAGGGCTTCATCTCGGTGCTAAATATCATTCCACGCAGCAAGGGACAAGGAGGCTTTGCTGGGTGAACAAACGGCAGCAGAAACAAATCGTGTCAGAGGAAAACCACAGGAGGCCTAGATTCTACGCAGCAAAGGTCAATCTGTAGCGTAGTGTCAGCGCTGCCTCAGGGACACCAGGAAGTTTCAATTCCGACACAGTTATTTACAGCAAAGATATGCTGAAATATATGTAAGTTAAGTTTAACCTTTTGAAACATGGCTTGACTTCAGTTTTCTTGTGCTACGTTCAGGCACCTTTCACACGCTAACCCTAACCCTAACCCTGAGCAAAGTGGTTTCTTTTTAAAAAAACGGGGAAAAAGACAATGACCAACTTAGCAAGAAATGGGGAAGAATTATTAGAAAATATTCAAAAAAATAGAGAAAATGTAAACAAAGTACATATAATTTATTAATAATTCTAAAATATATTATAATAATCTTATATCTAAAAGGATAATGAAAAATAAAATATAATATATAAAATATATACACTGTTTTATGCTTAGCCCTTTTTCAGGGTCACTTTGTATGTTTTGGTTTTTTACTTTTTGGGGGGCTTATTTTTAGGTAATTTTTTGGGGCCTTTTGCTTGTTGCCTTCCCCCTAAGTTTTTGAAAGAAATCTAATCAATTTGCGCAGGTTTCAAAGAGTTAATAAAGGGATAACTTTTTTAGCATCCCTCCCTCTCTGTCTCCTCCCTGGTTTGCTACCTACCTTGCACACATCTTTCGATCTCTATGGCAGTACAAAGAAAGAGGACATGCCTTCAGCTTAATGCTGAGGTGAAGGTGTCAGGATGCATGCATGTGTGGGCACAGAGGCGTGTGCCAAAACACCTACTGTAGATATATGGTGTTTCTGCCAACACAAAGGAGTCCTGTAGCTGCCATGTCAGCAGACGGCGCCGAGTGATCGATGAACACATCCCCTCCTCCTCCTCCTACTCCTCCTCCTCCCATTTTTCCTCCCTCCCTTCCACATTTGCCTCCTCCAACACTCTCTCCCTGTCTTTGTCTAACCATTTCCGTCTCACCTTGGGCCATCAGGAAGTCTAGGCAGGCTGCATGATGTACGACTGAGAGCCCAGCTGTGATGCTGACCCTCCCTTTAGCCCCTTCGATTAGCCCTCTTTCCTCTTCATCGTCATGGCAACCGTGACTTTGATTTACTCGTTGTCATCATTATTCACATCATGGCCGTGCTTTGATTCTGACCTCTTCGGCTTCAGGATGACCGAGGTGAATGTCACCAGTGACCTCATATTAACCTACCTCTGGGTCTCTATGGAGACCGTGACTCAGCCATGAGGCATATTGCCATGGTGATTTAAAACACAAGTCCTTAACTGTCCACGTATTGTCACCCTTTGCAGTGCAGAGAGTTTACAGGAAAGATGTTTCTATTAAACTCAAAAAGATTAAAAAAAAAGTGTGATAAAAATGGTCTTATTTTAGATTTTGAAGTGGAAAGATAAAAACATGTCACTTTTAGTGCACTGACACCATTTTAAAACTACTTAATTTGAACTGTCAATCAGTTAGAGGTGAGGGGGAACAAAACAATATTTTTTCTAAGTTTTTTGTGTATTTTTGCCTTTTATTGATAATTGTTAAACGTGAAAGGGGGAGAGAGAGGGGGTGACATGCAGCAAAAGGCTGAGGCCGGGATTGAACCCAAGTTCGCTGCGGCAAGGACACAATCTCTGTATATGGAATGCCCACTCTAACCACTGAGTTATCAGGTGCCCCATTTTTCCTTTTTTCTAAGATTATTTTTTGGGGTATTTTTCCTGAATTTGATAGGACATACAGCATGAAAGGTGAAAAGAGAGAGGGGATGACATGCAGTAAAGGGCCAAGGATAGAACTGAACCCGCAGCCGCTGTGGCAAGGACACACAGGGCGCCCGCTCTATCAGGTGAGCTACTGGGTGCCCCATACTGTTATATTTTTGCATGGAAATATTGCAATGACACAAGAATGCCAGGTTTTTGTTTTTTGTTTTTTTTTAACAATAAAAATCAATAATATCACAAATAGAAGTTAAACTTTTAGTGGCCTACTAGAATAATAAAATCAATTTGCTTTTTCAGTCCACTAGATATATTTTGCTGCAATTAAAATGATTGAAGCAGAGGCATCCTGTAGCTCACCTGGTAGAACAAGTGCCCCACGTACAAGGCTATGTATGTCCTTATTGCAGAGGCTGCAGGTTCAGTTCCATCCCCAGCCCTTTGCTGCATGTTGTCCCCCCCCCCCCCACTCTAGTCCTTCCCTTTCAAAAAAAAGGCAAAAACCCCAAACAATGATAATTAAAAAAAACCAATAAAGTGAAATGAACACACTGAAATCTTCAATAAAACAGATTTTGACAAAGATGACTGTTGGAACATAATTCACTGTTGAAAAAGTTAATAAATTGCAATTTATTGAAACATATGTTGTTACAAAGCTAATAGCATATTGCAAAATATTTAAAATTGCAGTAATGTTGTATTGTGACTTAAGTATTGTGATAACATGTCGTGGGGCCCCTTGAGCATGGACAGTGGCAGCCTGATAACCCAGAACGATCCAAACCATACTGTCCAGTTACAGAGTAACGAGAGCATCTTCTATCACTGTAAATATGTTTCTTTGTGTGTTCAAAAACATTACGTGATATGATATACTTATTTCAGACTATCCTATGTAGCTGATCAAGCTGTCATTAAAGGATGTTTTTTTGCATCATGCAAAAGGGCTTCTTGCTTGAAAGCCATCTATGAAGTGAAGACATTCAGATGAATGTTTTGGTTCTCTTTTAGTACAAACTGTTTTGGCCAGTTTTGAAAAAGCAGCTACAATATTTTCTACACTAAACCATGTATTTCTGTTGACTTGCAGTAAAGGACTTTGATCATAAATTATGAAAGATGCTGCAGTAGTTTTCTCTTAGAGAAAAAACTATCACTTGACTAGAGTATCATACATAGAAAGATACAGCAGTCATCTTTTATTCCTGCTCAACATTGACACCACATAGTCGCCACATCACGACTGTAGCTGCCCAGCCTCTGCATGCTGTCGCACTTTTCAGACAGAGCATTGTTGGCATGTCCCAATTCAGGGGCTGGGTCTTCCACAGTCTGCAAAGTGAAAGTCTCTTAAGCTTGTGTTTACCACAGACCTCATCTAATGCTTCTAACCAAAAACC
Organism: Plectropomus leopardus; assembly: GCF_008729295.1. NCBI lineage: Eukaryota > Metazoa > Chordata > Actinopteri > Perciformes > Serranidae > Plectropomus > Plectropomus leopardus. The sequence goes on along the minus strand of NC_056464.1, from coordinate 18,022,678 downwards.
CATTCAAAGAACCCTATTGACTTTGGGACGAGGGAACAAGAGGTGCTGAAATGCTAATTCATATCAGGGTTTTAGGACTCATTACTGAGGTTTTCTATTAACAATCATTTTTGCACTCTCTGATTCTAGACTACATGCTAGCCTTCAAAGCCTTTAAAGGACACACCTTAATGGGCTGCGTCAATCAAAAGATCCAGTCCTTGATTTGGGACACAGCTAATAATCAATTCAATTCAAGTGGAAGTAGTGTCATCTGCCTGTCTGCTCTCTCTGGGAGCCGAATTATTCTAATGACAGTTCCTATCACAGAGGAACACAAGCATGTCTGTCCTCAACTGGAGCCTCAGATTTCAGTCAGCACTTCACCAGGCTTCACATCACAACAGAAAATAGGCCACCACAAATTCCAGAGATACTCCGCGCCTGCCAACCATTCAGACAGCCCAACTCCTATGTCTGCCTTTCTTTATGTGCAGGAGTGTTTTGCTGTCAGGGCTACAAACAAGTGAAAACATCATAACCCAGCAGAGTCACCGGTGTGATGACACCTTGTTCTTACACTGGGAGACTTTTCCATCCAGGGGAGTGTCACTACAAATTTCTTTCCCCTTCAATTTTTCCTAACCAGGCCAAATCTGTGTTTACAGTTTCCAGTCTGCGGAGGCAGCAATCCCACCGGAGTAAAGGTAATGGACGGTGACGAAGCTCAGTTGTAGATTATTGCTCTAACCCGGGCCATTTGGTAAGAGAATTAAAAGAGGAAATCCATTTGTTTAGCGTTTCAGCCACACCCCCCTACCCACCCTACCCCTCTTTTCAGGTATATAACAACCTGGCTGATAACATGTATAGATGAAATCTATTGTTTTCCATTCTAGAGGTGAGGGCTAAGACCAAGGAGGGAATCTGATCTTGAGTTTGCACTTTTGTTCTCCATCATGAAAAATCTGACCTATAGCACAGAACGTCTCCTGCTGATACTTCAGCAAACACACATAGCTGAATGAGCACGGAGACGGAGAGCACACACTCACATACACACTCACACACAGCTCCCCATGCTTCACATCTACTTAATTAAATGACAGCTTGCTCTCCTGAGGCTCCATCACCCTCCTTACGGTTTATAGGATTCTCTTGACACGAGCTGACGGATCTTTTTTTCCCCTTCTTTTGACGGTATAACAAAAACTATGATGAGATATTTCTCTGATGTCTTTTTCTGTCTGGATTCTATCAAAATAGTCTATTCATATCCAGTATCCCAACTTAAAATATGGAAAATCACCCACATCTTTTTTTTAAACCAAATTGAAAACACCTTTAAAGAGAAACTTTGGTATTTGTCAACCTGGACCCTATTTTTCCATGTTTTTGTGTCAAAGTGACGTCTGGAAACATTTCCACTAAAAGTGCTTGTTTTTGCCACTTATAGGCTCAGATTGCTATTGTAAGTGTCTTACAACATTATGGAACGGACCTCATAGAGAAGTGAAAACAGTTTTCTTTATCTTTTGCTTGCTCTGGTCTATTTGTTATTGTTTGTAACAAAGTCTTGCTCAGGGTAAGGGTTGGACAAAATTTCGAAACCTTTCCATGACTTTTCAAGGATCCATAACAAAGATTATTTTTATTTCTTCTCTTGTCCATGTTTTTTTTTTGTATCTTAGACTTAAACTCTATTCAAATATATTTCCACCTAGTTGGCATACAGGAAGAGAGGGACAAACCCAAACCAAAACATGCATGATGGTAAACCAGCGTTTCCCAATAATTACCAAGACTATGGCGGGCCGCCATAATCTAATTTGTCCCGCCCTAGTGTCAATAGAGCAGGACTGTTAATTAGGAGCAGTATTAAAATATATATCACAGGGCTATTTATAACACAGTAGAGGCAGAGACGAGCAGCAGAACGTCTGGTGCATTAAAGTGAAATTAATCCGTTCAATCTGCTGGGCCTCAAACTGTCTTTCACTTACAAAAATCTGCAAATACCTCCTCTCATCCATCGATCTGATCAGCTGGGAACGTATCAACAGATCAATCATCCACCCCAAGAGTGACATTCACCTGCGAAGCAGATAAATGCACGGGACCACAAAATGAAATTAAATGGAATCGGCCAACATGCTGATTTCTGCCAACAGCACAGATTTCTTTTTTTTTTTATTGTCCAAGTTAACAGGTGCAAACGTCAACCATGAGTTGAAGTAGTTTTTTTTTTTATTTTGCTCAATGAATGAATATTACATTAACTGAAACGCACTGTATTTCATGTCTCCATCTGCTGGTGGGCCATTGCAATAAGAGTATGCTGGTATGATGATAGTTCCACTACAAAAGGCACTTAATGGTCAGTAAAAGTAGGTGGGGATAACAGCGGATATATCAATATCGGTATCATTTGTCAGCCTTATGTGTTGTTTTGACATCAGCCTTTTAAATATTGGCAAAAAATCCAATGTCATGTATTCCTACATTGAATATTTTAAACAGTATGAGTAACCATTCTCAGCATTAATACACCAGTATTATCTGCATTTTCTAGCTCTTTCTTATTGTTAATGTTTATACAGCCAGTCTGCTGTTCTCCGCCACAAATCGAGAAAAGAAAAGTCAATGATGTCATATAGACTTGTTACATTCAGCTTTTAATTAAAAAAATAATTTTCGATGTAAATTTTCCCCATAGGAATCAAAAATGGTATTGAATATTAATATTTTTCAAGGCATCATATTAAAGTTAGAAATTCCAGTATCTTGACAACACTTCTTCCTGGCACTATTCTCTCTAACTCTTACTTACGTTTCCACCGTTGTCTGCCTGAAAAAAGTCACGTCTTGCGCGAGTTTAGAATGCAACTTCTCCTTGAGCGTGACTTGGTTGCACGCAATAACACAATGGATCAAGTGAAAGCTTAAAAAATGTTTAATTTCTTTGTCAGCCACAATAACAATCGGAGCCTGTCAGCATCAAAAACAAGAACCTTTTACGGATGCACATTGATGGTGCCAAATGCACCGAGTGGTTACATTATATTATAGCCTGTTTGACAACTGACTGCAGCAGTGCTCTCTCAATAATGGACAAATATTAATAATAGCTGTCGACAATGACATTGGTCACTTAGACACAGAAAAATGGAAAAATAGGGTCCATGTTGAAGATTAATTAAATTTCCTGCTGAAACATGATCCTGTTCAGGTGTAGGTTCACACAAAGGGTGTATGCACACTGATACATGCAGATGACCACTGAATAAAAGACAAACCAAAAATAATGTCTTGTTGGTTGTAAAGACCAACAGAAATGCAAGATAAGCAACTGGATCTGCCAAAGAAGCTATTTGAGGACAGTTATCTTCCTCTTCAAACACCAACCTCCTCCTTTGATCATTCCAGGATAAAAAAAGGTCTAATAAATGCTAAATACTGCATTACTATAATTGACTCATCCCCTCTTTGGAAACCGAATCTGAAGGCAGACTCACTCAGTCACTACCACATTTAATATCCTAAGCCTCTGGCTAGCTATAACTCAAAATGCAAGTAATAAAAATGTTGTAGAGGTTGTACTTGGATGGGACATATGCTATTACACACACAGGGACAATATTGCAAGTGCTGCTGTTATAGTATGTGACAAACAGACAGACACACACACACACACACACACACACACACACACACAATACATTTGTGCCTGGGAGGAGACTCATGACCTTGTTTTCTAGGTCGTGATATTCACTCAGAGTGTGCACATCATTGTCTCTTTAAAGCATGTCTCCAATGAAGCACACTACTGCATTTTTTTATAAAGGAAAGCCTAAACTGATCTTCCATCACTTGATTTTTTTCTGTGTGTGCGTGCATGTGTGCGTGCATGCGTGCGCGCGTGCAACAGCCTGGTTCATCAGCAAAGGACATCACTGGCACATAGCAGCCACTGCACCGATCTGCCTGCCAAATACGGGGGCCCCCTTCCACACACACCCAAACCCTGACCTCTATACTTACACAGGGTTGGGGACTGCCTATGTTGCATTCCTAAGCAGACACTGGCACTGCGCAATAAATTCGAAGAAAGAAAGAAAAAATTCACAATCTTAATTCATACATCTATGCAACCTCATTTCTAAGTGACGACGATTCACTCGTTCCTATTTGCCTGTGCACTCATGCTAAGTCAATGAGGATGAAAACCCAATATTTCATATCACATATATCACAGTAAACAGGTATCAAATTACCATGTGGGACTTTTATTGTAATGAATGTATAGGAAATTAAAATGTCCAATGTCTTACAGTCTCTTTAATCTCCACTAGCCGCTACGCTAATGCATACAATGCCAAATGCCAAAGGCTTGTGCTAAAAACGTTAGCATGTTGTATTTGATGATAATATGTGTCTAGTATAAGACAATTAATTTGTCGGTGAACCTTGTGAGTTGTAACTAAGCTCAATTTTGTAATATTACTTTTTATGTATGTTGCTGCTATGCCTGGCTTGACATGAGTACAGGAAATCTCCACTTGCTGCAAGGCTAATTTATGTAATGCAAAATGCCATAGACTTATGTTAATAAGCAAGTGTTTTTTGTCTGTGAATCTTGTGAGTTCTAATGAAGTCGCTTTGTTTACTTGTGTTTGAAACGTGGCTATTAAGCCATGTTTAATTTTTATTTTAGAAGAGTTATGTATCGGTCACACTTTACAGTACTTCACAGTCTCCACCACCGACTTTGGAGGTATAACTGCAGAGCGACATACACACACCACCGCACAGCTCACATTGCATAGGCTATGGTGGAAGCTCTGTGTGTCATATAATTGTAAGTGTGTATGTTATTTATTCTAAAGCTGTAACTTTATTTTATATTTTTAATATTCAGCAGCATTTCAGTACATCACTTTGATGTTCTAAACTAAGAGACATGTTTTTTTGTTACAAGAGAATTTAAAGTTTAAATCCAGCACTTTGATATATGTTATTTGTGAGTCAAACTCTTTGATATTTCTTTTGCTTATGTTGTCTGGTATAAGCTCTGTCTAGACAGCAAGCATCTCAGATGTGTTCTTTCTCTTGAGCATCTAAGATTGCAATTTATTTATTTATTTTTTTAAAATCCTGTAAGAGAATCATCATCTCAATTCTTAGAGAGAAAAACTGTGATTCACATTTAGCAAGAATGGTACAGACCTAGAAGACATCCATGTAACCTTACCAGACACAAACCCCCACATACTGACACAGTCTCAAACAAATGAAATCACAGCACATACATACATTCACATGGTAACACATAGGGCTGACTTTATAAACTCATACATCTCTCTAATCCTGCAAAGCCACTAAGTGCAAGACCCCTCTCATTACTCTCTGAGGGCTTTTAAAGAATTACATTATTCCTTGAGGGGGCACTTTATCTGCTAATGGTCTTATGAGATTAAAGAGCATCATCTGGCTGTATTGATTTATAACCACATATCTATCAGCATCATCAGCATGCGTCACCTCTCACATGAAAACGCAGACATCCAGAGGGAGTCTTGGAGGGACAGTTAACTGGCTTCCTAAATACAGCGCTATGGTTCGTAAAATTATTTGTCATAACTGCCAGTGGCACATTAAATTTACTGCACTAATACAGACCCAGCGACCAACAGCAATATTTTCACCAGTGAATTGATGTTTCGGACCAGCAAACTGGAAACTCAATTTGTCCATTAGGCCTGACTCAAACAAGGAAGTCTGCGTAAAAGTTATGAATTTTGTATGTGTAAGATACACTGTATGTAAGGCCTCGAATGTTTGTGTGTGAGGGCAGCTGGGATGTGAGTCAGTGCTCCCATGTTTCTCCCTGCTCAGTACATTGTACTATACAGCTTCATGAGTCATCTATTTTGGTCTTCTTCATGTATAAATAAAGAAGTGGTCGCCACACTAGGCTGCATATCAGTTTTAAGTGAGTCATATGGGTTACTGTGATTTGTTTGCATCCTCATGCCCTCCAATGCCTTGCTCTCTTGTATTGGACAATTAACCAACATTTGCCCTAAATTTAATCATACTGCAATTTTTAACTAAAAAATTATCTGAATGCCATAGAATTAAACTGAGAGTGGCTCCAGCACTCATTTATATGTAACTAGCGGTTCAAAGGCCATGACGCACCAAGCTGACATCTCAAAACTAGTGGCGACAAAATCCCCCTGCTGTGTTGTCTCATGTTGCTGTGTCTTGGCCAAAAAGTTGCACATGAACACTGCAAACCGACAACCAACAAACATTTATATTCTGCGCGTGAAAGAGAGGGAATACCCCTCCATACCAGCAGACGGCAGTTGTCTGTAATTGTCATTCCAAACGGGAAACTGGAAGACTGATCATCTTTTTGTTAACTTCCTCCCTTCCACTTCTTGTCTCATGCACTAATCAGAGTGATTTTATTCACCAACAGGCTCCATGGCTGCTGCCGCCAATTCAACATGCTGCATTGGCAGAAAAAAGGTCGAAAAGGGTCGACAAGGGCCAACAGTCCGGGACACACCACAGTGACGGGAGCCGCAGGTGCTTGCCTCGTGTTGGGGCCTTTAAGCAAACCAACCAAACGGTTTACACCCATGGTCCCCCACTATTTTCAGGACTGTAATAGTATTTCTGGACCATGCTTAACTGACATCTCTCTGACCATCCTACTGGCTGATGACATCTAGCTCTTGTTTTCTGGGGGTATGCGGGGGCTGACAAATGAAGTCATGGTGCCAAAAAACTGTGGACACTGGAGGCTGAGTCCAAAAGCAAGTCAATCCCCATAAACACCCATGTTAAAATGCCAAAATTTACAGCAGAAATAAACAAACATGTTTGTCATTTCAAACATGAAATAAACATGTTTACAGCCTGAACTCTGCAGGTCAGGTTATGCCCAATCAAGCAGAGAATCAGAGCTCTACTGCACAGGGGCTGAATTTTTATATAACTTACCCATTTCATTTATATAGTGGCTTAAAGTTAAGGAAAATTAAGGGTGTGGCCGCTTCGACTGAACGGCCATCTGCAAGGTCACACCCTATGAGTCAGATCCACCTCTTGCTTCTTCACAGCTTCACCCGCCCAAACATAGTCACTTCTGGCTCCAAAAACCCAAGATGGAAATAGCCAATATTCATTATTTTTATACAGTCAATAGGCTAAGCAGGACAAAGATATCAGATATGAGAACAACATTTTTGCAAATCTTTGCCTTCTATTGCTCTTGAGATAAATCTAAAAATGTATCGTAATACAGGTTTTTGCGCACATCATCAAAAAAATACACTTATTAGGGGTGGGCAATATGGCCTTAAAATTATATCAGGATATTTCAGGACAGTTTTACGATAATGATATTCTTGACAAAAATACTGAGAATATTTTATTATTATCAATTTGAAGAATACACAATTGCAACACATTAACTGCCATTATTACAATATTTTTTTTTTTTATGATATTAAAAATTATACCAGTATTATCGTGAATGATATATGGCACACACCTAACACGTAACACCTAAAAGTAACCTGGCTCTACATAACTAGATTTAAGAGTGAACAGTGGCAAAAGACAGTAATTATTTTGTGCTTGACAAAGACACTCGCACATAAATGTTTTTCATCTTTCCTTTGGCTCCGCATAATACCCTGAAAGGCACTGCCACAGCTGATCCTTTCAAATGATGAAAAATAGACTAATAAGAGGATGGCAATACAGACAGCAATTTAGATAGCTGTAGCTACATGACACACATCATCAATAAATCAATATACATTTGCATAGACAGGTCTCACACAAATGGAGGAATGGAGGGGGGATGAGGTAAGAGAAAAAAGAATCATTACTACTAAGGGGTTGGCTAAGGGACAGACGAGTCTCAATAAATCTGCTCTGATAGGTCAGAAAGAGGTGTGAGCCTGGCTGAATGAGCCTCTCCTGGCTCCTCATGGTATCTAGCTATAAATAAGACTGAATGGCCGGGCTCGTCGGACCTGCACTCAGTGCTGCTAAGCGAGTACCTGCCCCTGCTCCACTACGTTAGGCTCGCTGCTGCTCAGTCTGTGGGGATTTCCTCTGCCATGCTTGCTTGTGCAGACAGCACAGAGGAAGACAAAGTGCGAGAGGGGTGCCTCGTGTGTGTGTGTGTGTGTGTGTGTGTGTGTGTGTGTGTGTGTGTGTTTGTATGCTGGCTGATGTGACCAGGCAGAGTTTCCTGCTGGAGGCTCAGCAGGATCTGCAGACTGTGGTCAGACTGGCCGGAGGGCAGCTGTGCAGGCAGCAGTGAGACCATCTGTATAGCCCAGCCACTAGCTCAAACACACCCCCACAGAATCAGTTCAACAAGCGAGGGGGAAACTTTAGAAACGCTTCCATAAAACATTACCACAGCACAGAGGAATGAGAGCCCTTGTGCCCAGAGATAGTAAAGACCTCTTGAATCCACCGAGGCCTTTGAATCAGAACATGTCTCATCGGTGTATGAATCAGTGCTGAGAGGCCTGTTGCCTCACAGGAACACAGACTCTGCTAATAGAGCCATCAATGTGGTCAGCGTGGCTGTCACAATGACTGATTAATGACAACTCAATCTCCCACAGAAACACAGAGGTGGCTCCTCCGGCACCTTCCCTTGTGAATGCTCGTCATGGAGGTCGGCGGTGTCCTTGGCAACCATGCCCCCCCCTGAGAGCCACACTCAGCTTAGCTGGTGGTGCGGCTGGAATCGAATGACCTTTTTCCACCGTCATTTACATAAAGTTATTCTCTCCTCAACACGTCATTTAATGCAACGTGGAATGCTTTACCGACCAGCTGAGCTTCCACTTGACTCTCAGGAGGCTGAAACTGTTTTCATTAAGATTCAATGCAGCAAAAAAGGCATCAAAGGAGTCATAAAAAGGCACACACAATAATTTCTCTTCCTCATATATATCAACCACATATATGTAACATGTACAAGTCACGACACAAATTGAGCTACACACACACACAGAGCAAGGACCCCATCTCTCTCCAAGTGAAATATGAGTATTTGACGTTAGGGACTTTGCACCTCATCTCTGTCTGAATTTAACTGCTTCTAGTGGGAACACAGCCTGAGGGGGAGGATCTTCCACCAGGGCACTGTTTCTATCTGCCATTTGCTCCGTCACAATAACAACCACTAAAGCATTTAACTTTCCTGGATGTTCCCCTGACCATTAAAGTAAGCCGAGTATGAAGTGATTCGTGCTGCACCCAGCCTATTGTGAGATACTGTAAATAAAGCTGTATGCTACAGCTTTCATGTTCAAAAGGTTTGTGTGAGGTGTGTGCCTGCTTATTTGTATCTATGACAAACTTGGATTTGTCTCAGTGGAGAGCTGAAATATCCTTTTTCTTTGCTTCCCATCTCTGTCACACACACTCACAAGAAGAACAAAACAAGATCTTAGGAAATAGTTTCGATAAAAACAATCAACAACCTGAGAAATTAAACGAAAAGAGGAAACCAAGGGGTCAATTTCCTGATTTGCCGGTCCAGGCAGGCATATAAGCTTTAACCAGTTTAATTTATGCAAAGCGGCTGATCCAGCATTTATCGTTATGTCACGTTCTGGCAGCTTTAAAAGTAGCCTAAGTCACAGCCCTAAATCCAACTAAAACTGCATTAGCAATCAGCAGTATATCAGTGTAATTAATATAAGATCATCTTTGTTAACTTAGAGGAGCAATTAGTGTCGCACAGGTCGTGTGTATTTCACTGCCGAGCCGATGTGGCTGGTGTTGGCATCATGAGGGAAATCAAATTTCAGCAGAGGGGGAGTGGGGAGAGCGGTGCACGTTTGTTTACTTTTTGGGGTGAAGAGAGGATACATGTCAGTTATTCTCTTAAAAAGACTAAAACTGCACCAATACTGCAACATTTTAGATTTGAAGTCGACAAAAGAACTGTCCTTACTGACTGCAAGCACTGCTGTGAGCTCAACTTGTGTCGGACACCAAGTTTCTATTTATATCTGATGCTCGCTTTGAAAGTGAAGTAGCGGAGGATGAACAACTGATTCATGAAGTTGTTCAGTGAGGAGTTTTTTTTATATGAAACCTACTTTTTTCAGTGTAAGCTGGATGTAGGGAGATTGCCAGGGAGCTGAAAGTTTCTGCGAAAGCGGTTACAGGCAATGAATGAATGAATAAATGACCGTCACTAAAAACAAGCTAGACTAACGTTACGTGCTGTTTGCTATTTTGTATGTAATTTCCGGCAAATATCATAATACTAAAAACACTGTTTGAAAATGTTCACACTGGCCCGACCCTAGCACCTGCTTATTTTTATCTAGAACAAACTGGGATTCGTCTCAGCTGGAGAGCTGGACCATCCACTTTTGCTTCCCATCTATCTCATACACACATAAACACAACAAGAACACAATGTTATTTTTTGTAGGGAGGATACATTTTAGGGAAAAAAAGCAATCAATGGCGACCACCTGACAAACTAAACAAAAAGAGGAAACTAAGGGTTGATGTGTTGCAATGTGTGCGGTTAGCTAAAACATGTGCAGGGGTCTGAGGGAAGGTTCTTAAAATATATGATCTTAAATGAACAGTGACACTGAAGGACATTCTGGGGCATCCAGAGGTCCAGCTTGGCTTGTATCCAACATTTTGGATCAACAAGCTTACCACCTGTGCTCTGCCTCTCCTCATCACCACCTGCTGATTTTATTGCTGATGCTGATAAAGAAAATGGAGACAGACAGAGCCCTCCCTCCAGCAGGGGTGTGATCCAGCAGATAAGGATGTCTGAAAAATGTGTGGACCCTGTCGCTGCTGCACACAAAGCGGCTAGAGTCTGTCTTTCGTGTTCTGTCTTTCATTTGTTGGCTATAAGTATATCTATTGTCAATTTCACCCCTGCAGTAGATACTGATGGAGCGGGGAAAAAAGGGATTGCTGTCTGCATATGCTTTTCTGCTGGGGTCAAGGGAAATTTAACCTGGAATAGAGGTCTGTGTGCATCAGCTGTTTTGGTTCTGAAAGCTTGAAGCTGCAGTGCTGTAACCCAAGGCCTGGTACAGCTTAAATTACAGATGCAGTTCAGTCACAAAAACACAACAGCAGCACCAGAGCTCCTTCTCATAAATGGCATTTCTAATTATGACAAGAAATCCCAGTAAATGTCCAAGTCTGGCGCAGGCTATGTTTTGCCCTGCAGGGCTGGCAAACCTGCAGACGAAGTAATGCTGAGGTGAGAGTGAACAGCAGGCAGACCGACTGTCAGCACAGTGGCTTAATTACTGTCTCCATCTCTCCAGCGACTGTTATTCCCTGACATTCATCCCTGACATTCCTGCAAGAAATCCTCTCCTACACAAGAGCACTTCTCACTTTTTGTGTAGTACTCTGTAATCCCTGTATTAAATTATGTGTAAGTAGTAATACATGCTGAAAAGAACCATAATAGTTTAGTTTCTTGATGTTGACTTATTGAAATTACTTTATACCCCTCAATTACAACCTATAAAGTACAGTACTGTTGCATAATGCTTACTTTGTTTTCACTCCAAATTAGAGATGTTCTGATCGAATTTTCCTTTCAGACACCGATTCCAATACCTGTGCTTGAGTATCGGCCAGTGCAGAGTACCGATCCTAATACCTACTATAGAGTGTCCCAAGGATAGTAGGCCAACCCGAAAGCTAACATCACCCTGGTTCCCTCATCAAAAATCCTATTGGATTTTTCCATTGGATTTTAGATAACTGCAGAAGAAAAGCTCTGTGGCAAACACCGCCACCGCTACATTAACAAATAGATGTGTTATGTCTTCAAATGCTCTATAAGCTTGCTGGTGTTGAAATTGGCAATACAAGCGCCACTCCTTCAAACTAAAGCCTTGCTTACTTTAAAGGATGCCTTTTTACTCGAGGGAATTTCCTGTGTAAAATATTGCCAAATTGCTGACTTTTCACTGGAAATCAATTCTTCTTTGGTGCTCCTTAACAGAAGTTGCTTTTGGCTGCCCAGATGAACTCACTATATAGGCTACTGTTTTAGAGCAGCAAAAAAAGAATTTATTTCCGGGAAAATTGCAGTTTTATCTGGATGTAAAACTACTTTAAAATGCATTGATTAATGATGTGGTGGCATTGCCCTGAGTACTCTCCAATACCTGATCCAGCACTTAAGGCAGTATCGGCATCAGAATATCAGAACAACTCTACCAGGAGCGCTCAGGCAAGTTTGTTTTAATTTCTCTGAGCGCTTGTAGAAGGTGGAGTCCCTCCATCGTTGGAAAAATCTGACAGCTTTAAAACAAAGTGCTGTATGACAGTGCATAAATCAATGTTACGTTATCTAAAATCCCAGCGGGGGTAAATGATCAGAGCCTGGAAAGACCAGGTGAGCACATTTCCTCAAGATTTCACGAGCTCAAGTACAATGTGTGGTTTAATTAACAACTTTTGACACTCCCATTTGTTAGGCAGTAGGTTTTCCCTGTAATAATCAACCCAGAGTGGACTGTCTCCAACGACGTGGCAATAAACCTAAAACTGCCAACTATTTGCTTTTTCTCCTGTTTTAAAAACAAAAGACTGGTTTACAGATCCATGTGGTGAGGGACACTGCATGTTAATTATGGTGTTATCTTTTGCCTTTTCCGGTCTTACGACAGTCTTTTACGACAGTGTTGTGAGTGACAACAAATGTCTTGTGGTTGCTTGTTGTGTAAGCTCCATTCAAGTCTTGCTAATCATGTAACACTGCTGAGGGCATTGTGAGAGATAGGACACCTGAATTTAATCCTGCCACCATGAAACTATAACATACTTCAACTGAAACTATAAGATTACAAAATAATGTTTTATTATACAGACTGTGTATCTGAGGTACTTAATACAAAGGTTACAATGACCTTCTACTTCATGGTATTTTAAAATCTTCTAAAATTACAATTACTTCAACATCCCAATTGTTTGTGATAGTTTTACTGTGAAACTATATAACGCAATGTCCTTTTAAAATACATCCCAAGATGACCAAGGTTATTTTTTAGCTAAGGGGAAAACACCTGATGCCCTATGTCTTACACTTTCCACCTGTGTGACCTTCGCATGGCCACCAGTGACATTGTCATCCATCATGTGGTGTCTGAAGGTGTAACACCTGCAGCTATATCACTGTGACTGATCTGATAATGATGGATCTACACTGGGACAGTGTTTAGAAAAATGTGCATAATAAAGAGAAATGTGTACAGTACTATGACACCATGAGAGAGGGCACATTCAACACATAGATTTGGGCCTTTTTAGTTGGCGTCAATGATTTCCTGTCCAAACTCCAGACAGCATACCAACTGAAAAAAAATATTAATAATACTCCTATTTTAGTATGACTTGCATTTTATCCTACTCAAACAGTAGTTTATAACATAAAACTGGTAAGCTATGACTAGTATGTGGTGATTATACATATACCTACAAGCAATTTAGGTGTAAAGTGTGCATTTTGCACTATATTCATCAAGCTACAAGCTATTCGGCTGACATTTCTACAGTTGTTTTAGCTCCGTAATTTACGATGTAGCGCATCGTGACAGGCCTCATTTCATTTTAACATAGCTGGGCAACCTAAATTATTATTTAGCAGGGAAAATAATGCACAGAAAACAAACTAAAACCAAAACGCACCGAGCTGACTAAATTAAAATACGCTGTTAAAACAGCCGTTTCGTCGCATTACTGTTGAGAGCAAACAACTCAATTCAGCTGCAGTTTTTCTAACTGCTTCGCTCGCGCTCAGTCAAGTCCTAATGTTACTTCCTCGCGGTGTTTCATACGTCTGTTTTTTTTTGTTTTTTTTTAATAAGTGCAATAACTGTTTGTTGGTGTTTTAACGGCTGCAACAAACGAGTCGACGTGTGGACATCAACGTGAACAGGTTGGGAAATCCAGCGAGCTGAGATAATCTCCTGTGGCATCGGACACATCTGTAAATGGTAAACGGAGAAACGCTACCGCGAAAACACGGATGTGTGGGGCTTACCTCGTCGGTGAAACAAGTGTCCGGCGACTTGTAGTTAATTCCTCGGCAGATATATTGTTGGGTATCAGCGGTTTAAATGTATATTTAGGTTTTACAGTACACGCTGCTGCTGCCTGCCGCCGCTTCCTCTGCCTCAACTAGTATTTCGATGTGACTCTGGGCGGAACTACACGCTGCGGCGCAGACACCGCGGAGGAGCCAATGGGAGGAGGCGGTGCTCACCACAGACAGGGGGAGAGGCAGGAGGTCTCACTTTGCTCCGAAATAATGAAGACGAGACTCTGCTACCAGGGAGGCACTGGGAAACACAATGCAGAAGGTTTAAGTAGACTGTAGTGCTGATGGGTCAAATGTATTTTAACTGCGCTCACGATTTCATATTAGATTTTATGCAGGATACAAACTTTATTTCAGATTGAGGTAAAATAAAAGGCGGACCTTTGTTCTTTTCTTTAGCATTTTTTTCTTTTATTAACAGTTTTGAAAACAGTACACCTCACTGATAAAAAAAACAAAAAACAAAATAATGAAACAAGTTGGTACGAACCAGACAGGCTGAAATAAAATAATATAAAATAATATAAAATAAAACAGGCACGCGTACAAACACTGGGGTTTAGCCAATTAGTTATTTAATTAAGCTGTACATTTGCATAAATGAATGGTTTTGGTGGGTTTTTTATTGCATAACTTTAAGTTTGAGATTGTTTTAACCTTTTGAAACCCGGGCAACCTGGCTAAATTTCGTTCAAAAACATGGTAAAATGGTAATAAGCAACTGAGGCAATGGACGAAACCTAAAAAAAAAATTAGAAGGAAAAAACCCTAAGAAATAAAACAACAAAAAAAAGGAAATGACCTGGGAAAAGTGCTTAAATGTAATAATAATTCTGTAAAATAATTTTAAACATATAATGATAATTATAAACATAGCCTAGGTTTTGGGCTATTTTTCACTATCTTTTTAGAAAATAATTTTCCAAAGGTACTAAGTTCTTGCAATTTTCAGAACACTTTAATTTGCTCATTGTCTTTTCCCTCCATGTTTTCAAATAAAAGCAAACCAATTTGCTCTGATTTCAAAACTTTAAATAATTGCAGGGCATCTGAACACAGCAAATGAAAACTGATGTCGACCCAAGTTTGGGTTAAGATATGTATCTAGATCTGATGTTTTAAGTGGTATATGAGGGCCAATTCTTATATATATATATATATATATATATATATTATATATATTTATATATATATATATATATATATATTTATATAACGGGGAAATTAATTATATACTGTTCATTCTTAGAGAAAGTTGGATTTTTGAATATTAACAACAAATCAGGTTCTTTGAGTTAAATCTTGACAAAGTGTGACTGGAGATCCAACTAAGAGTCAGTCCAGAAGATAGTCACCTGTACACACTGTCACAAGGCCTTCTTAGTTTTAAAGGGATTGTTAAGATTTTTTAAAAGCGGGGATGTATGCGGTTCTTATCCAAAGTCAGTATATTGCATACATTAGATGCCAGTCGGCACATCCCCAGTTTGGAGAAGCAGGCTGGATTCCTACACTGAAGCTAAGAAATGAAATGCTGTGGATGAATGAATGAATTTTAGCCACCTAAAAAAGTCCTACCTAAAAAAATCAATATCAGTTTAAGTGTATGCTGTATTGAGAGTATTTTCATACGGCAGCTGCTGGTCTGTTGCTGCCTCTATCATTTAATAAGTTTGTGTTATTATGTGACTCTTGTGAATCCAAACTAACCCTTAAATTACCAAAGTCACACAATAACACAAACAAAATTACTGTTGGAGGCAGCAGCAGACCTGCTGCTCCTGTGGTCAGTGATGCGAAATGATTGTTTTTCTCTGGCTTCGAAGAGAGCGATATAACAACTTCATTTTCCCGTTGTGAGTAACTGTTTGACAGCAATATAAAGCAATGAAAATATTCTACATACAGCTTACACTAAAACTGATATTGACAGTGTTCCAGGTGGGACTTTTTTAGGTGGCTAAAATAAAATTGTTGCTGACACCGTTCACAGCAGTGGAGCCTCCATGTTGGACTCCACCTTGCTTTTACAAACTGGCTGACATCTAGTGTTTGTAACACTGTCTATGAATAAATACCCCATACAACCCCATTCCAAAAATCAGAACTATCACTCTGAGAGGAGTGAAAAACAAAACAAAAAAAATATTCATTTATGTGAAGAAACCAAAATGAAAATGTTATTTTTAAAGTTTAAAACCTAAAAAAAACTCTCCCAGGATAAGGGCACAGTGAAGACCTGAGAAAAAGCTCTATTCACAGAGCTTTTCATCTCTGCTTAGTCTCATCTTACATTGTAAAAGTACACAGTTAAAACAACCAAAGATCTAATAAAACAATGGTCAAACACTGAATATGTTTTTTAAAAGCCCATTTAGTAGCTCTGTATAATTATTTTAAAAAACAAACAAACACAATGCAGAAAGAGAACTGTATAAAAGCTCCTAAAATATCAGGAAAATTCTATGTTGGATTCACAAGAAATAATCTGCTTAATATTAATCCAAATTTTTCATTTTAGACAAACTTTCTGCAGTTATTGTGTTCACTGCTTGGGTTAATCCCTTTTTCTCTACCGTATTGTTATGCATTGAATGTAATATGAAATAATCATAAAATATGCCACTTAGAGGTCGTCAGTCTGCTCAGTGGTAGAAAAGGGGTTCCTTAAGAAATAAAGGTTGGTATCCACTACCTTTGGTAATAGTCCAACACCCTCAAAATCAAAAAAAAAAACATGCTGTCTTGACGTTGTAAACGTTCTTTGCAGTAATATATCATTTTGCTCTGATCTATCACCACATGATGCTGGCTCAAATTTTGGGGATTAACTGATTAGAATTCCCATCAAGTTTCTATTTTCAATCTGATTATGTAACCGCACAAATCGGCTATGTAATAAAACACATTACATCAAAGTATGCACGCAATATCTCTTTTGGGGGGAGGCGTGTTTTTTTCCACCAGAAAAGTCCCTCTGGTTCCTGCAGCTCTCCAAACTGCGGCAGTGCAGCCAGTGTTGTTTTCAGGTCATGAACAGCTCCACTGTAGAGTTGAATACTTTGCTCGCTGGTACCTCAGAAGGGTTTCCTCTAGTCTTGAAAATCTCACAAGCACAGCCTTCAAAAGTACTGCTGCCCCAAATTTCAATCTGATTGTGTAAGAGCACAAATCAGCTGCTAAGAAAACATGTTACATCAAACAGAGTGATGCAACCTTTGACTTCACTGGTAGTGTTATTGCCCGGTGGATCAAGCAGGATCAGAGGGAACGCTCTCTATAAAGAGCTCAGCCTGGAGGAGACATAATGAAAAAATAGCCAAGAAATGCCCAAAGTGATTAATAACAATGATAGTTTATTTATGTACCAGCAGATCGGTTTGCATTGTTTTTGACATTTCCCTGCTTCTAAGCAAGACACTTACAGTACAGTAGCATACAATATATGAACTCCGGAGAATGTTTTCAATAAAGAAGAGAACATTTTTGGACAACATATTTACAAACAAGCCAAATACTGTAAATAAACAGATGAAACAACAGAAAAAAAAAAGAAATTTACAAGTCTTCTAAGTAGTTTTTGTCACTGAAGAAGTACAAGATGCTAAGTTAGGAAAAGACAAGTCCACATTACAGTTTTCAGTGAATCATGGGTCAAGTGCAACACCAACAACGATGCAAAGAGTAAATTGAAGTAAGAGATAACTGACAAACACATAAAGGATAACTGATAAAACTGGAACACGGATGAGACGACTGTTAGAAAAGAAGACAAAACACAAATCACACTTGTTAATGTCTCTAAAACTGAAAATAAGATGCCTTTGATTCCAGACAAAAATAACTTCACAGTGTAGGATAAAACAAACCCTTGAGGAGATCAAAAACAGAACAAATTATTTAGAGACTGTCTGAACAGTGTCCTTACATACTGGATGTCTTCAAGTTAATGTCTGTCCACACTTACAGCAAGAGTTTTAATGCAGTTTGACATGACACGTGACCAGAACTGAGCTTTGGGATGTTGATGCAAAAACAGAGACCATATGAAAACATTGCAAAGAGGCCGTGTAGGTTCACGTACTCGATTGCAATTTCGAATATAAAGCTTCTGCATGTAAAGCACTGTGTACTGAGAGAGACAGGGCAACCTTAAGCAGTAGCTCAGACAAAAGGCATTCATTAGGTTTAGAGTTGCATGGGAACCACAGAAGTGTAATCTGGTCCTAAGGATTTTCTCCTGCATTTACGAGGTTACTCTTTGTGTTTAATCCTGATTTTTAAGATGCTCACTCTCCATACATGTTCATATAAATATTGATATATGACACAGGCTGACTGTAGCATCGGATTTCACCACACAGAACCTTTTTAAAAAGGAGAAACAACTGCAGAAGACAGGTCAGAGAGAACGTGCTGAACCACCTAAGTCTTGCACTTGCATTTATATCGTTATCTTGTCAGCCAGAGACCGGGGAGCTTCCTCCGCTGCACCGTTTCTGGATGCTGTGTGGGGACTGAAGCCGCTGCTGCTCTCTGGCGCCCTCATGTGGAGCTGTACAGGGCTATCTGCTGCACTTTGCCCAGCTGTGTCAGCAGCCGTTTCATGCGGTGTTTGAGCTGAGGGAGACGGGCCAGAGGATCAGGAGGCTCTAGCTCTCCGGTGTAGTCCAGCCAGCTCTCTAATACTGAGGACGACAGGCAGAGGAGGGATCAGAGGTGAGCGCACTGTTGACCATGATGGGTTTATTTTAGTTCATAAAAACTCTATTGTTCTCAAGCAGGTTGCAGTCACGGTCCCTTCAAGCTTAAGGCAACTTAGATTCAAGTCTTTTCAAGACGTTTTTAATGCCACTCGTAACTAAATTTAAGACCAATTTTACGATAACCAAACTTGAAAAAGAAAAAAAAAAAATAGAACTGACAAATTATTTAGGGTTAGGGGCAATTTTACCCAAATGTTCAACATAAAGCATGAACTTTTTGGTGAGGTTAAAGTCAGGGAATCTTGGGAAAATGTTGGGGGGGGGGGGATCTGTGTGAAGTTAATGTAAGAGGCATGTAAATAATTTTAAAAAAGTAGATATTATCAATATTTGTTTTGAATTTTACAATGCAATATCTGAAAAAAAAAAGATTCACAATATCCTACTTTCTGTGTTTTGACATTTTTAAGACTTTTAAAGGTTGATTTAAGACATTTTAATGCCAATTAAGGCCTTACTTTTAGATGAAGTAATTTAATGCCTTTTAAGACTTTTAAGGATCCGCAGGAACCGTGGGTGCAGTTGCCTGCTAAATTACTCTTTTATTTAAACCAGGAAAATCTGTTTAAGTCTAATATATTTAAATCTCTGCTGTAGTAATGTCCCGTGAAAGTAATTCCCTTTGTGAATATGAAGCCCTTACACTGTGTTTTAACAGCAAGCGAGGGTCGCTCTCTGTCCACATTTAATCTTTAAATATGCAACAGCAATCAAATTGATTCCAATTTAAAAGCACAAGTGCTGGATAAAGCTGTACACACTCTTAGCTAACTGCACTGAAAACTTTAATGGGGTATTAATGTAAATGTATTGGTGTATCGTGGTATGTGTATTTTAGCATATTTATTGCAATATGTGTATCGTGGCACATGAACTGTAGTATATGAAGTGTAGAGTGTGTATTGTGGTACATGTATTTTATTGTGCCCCCCATGTTTATAGTTCATTATGATATTTTAAATTCATTATTTAAATAACACAGCAGGTCTGCATGGAAAATCCCAACTAGGAACAAGAGAAAATTAGCAACAGCTATACACTCTTTGTGCAGCCCAGCAGTTTCATACTTTGTATTGAATCTATGTTAAATTGCATTGTTCCTATCAAATAAAAAGAAATTCAAATTCAACTGCACGTCTGTTACTTCACGTAAACAAACCACGGACCTATCAGATGTGCGAGCAAGATCAGACTGGAAACATAGCACCTTTAAAGATGGGTGAGTACTTTCCATCTTCCTACATTTGTACTTTCAAAACATGAAACTAGTTTTACAGTGTGATATTTACTGAAAATGACATTCATTATCAGAAACAGCAAGCAGGTTATTAACATGGGTTATTGTCAGAAACTTTCAGCTCCCTGGTGATCTCCCTCCAGCCAGCTGCTACATTATTTAGTTTTTTGTTGTGAAATGAGTAGGTATTGTGAAGATAACAGACAGACAACTTCACTCTTCACCCATTCAGGCACTTTTTAAGTGACCGACAGGAATAACTCGAAGCAGGGCGTCCACCAAAAGTTCAGCTCAGGCCAGTTAGGGACACAATAGAAAACAAGATAAGTAAAACAGATTTTGTTGCTAATACTCACATCACATTTAGTTAGGACTCGCTGTAAAGCTAAAAGGAAATTCTTTGTTGCCACTACAAATGCAGGCTGCCATCATATTCATCTATTTTAGACATTTTTTTTTTTTAGACATCTATTTTCAAAACGGAGTTATTACGCACTAGTCTATTGACGGGACTTACTTCATTTGGAATATTATGTTTGAGCAAACATAGCCACGTTTTTTTTAAATCAAATCAAATAAAAATATAAATGCCTTGATGTGATTATATAAAACCTGCCTTTCCATTGTTTTTAATCTCGATAAAGAGATAATATGACCACAACCTCTCCCATTTGTCCGGGACATTAAAATCTTCCAGTACATGAGGACTGGCAACACTTTTGCAATCATTGCCATTTGTGCATTTCTGGGTTGTTGCATAATATCATGAATCATCAAAAGCCAATCTGATCACATTCAGTGTTTAAAATTGTACATGGAGACTCTCTGCTTGATCCAGCTCTCAGCCTACAAACTAATCAGGTCTGAAAAACCTTCTTTAAGCCTTTTACAGTTGTACAATTTTGTAGTTTACCAGTGTAAGGTAGGAATATAACTTTTTACTTTCTGTCAGGTTTTTCTGCCTCTGCAGCTGTGCTAGAAAACACATCAGAGCTATGCTGAATTCACACAGAATCAGGCAGACAGTGGACGGACAAAACCTTCTGAACAGTACGGGAAAAATAAACAGTCTGATGGAAAAGGACAGCAAAACAAAACACACGTGATATGTTGTAAGTTTTCTTTACAAAGAATGCTACAAAATGTATTACATACAATCAATTAGTGTTGTTTTTTTTCACTACTTAATTTAATTATTTAAGTCATGTCCACTAATTGTGCAGATGATATTTTTTGCCTTGTGTGAGGGACTGACCGAACATTTGGTTGTAAATTCCATTGTGTAGGTCGACAAAAAATTAAAATGTTTTACTTTGGATGGTAATACTACCATTAAATCTCTGCCAGACTCTCGTCCATTAAAATAATATCTGGTGTTGCGTCTACCATCTGCCTGAATCCAAGTGAACACAGCACAAAACTCAGCAAAGAAATGGGTAAAATTCTTTTCAACAGTCAGTATTAACAGCCTTTACTCAGAATAGGCTAACATGCTTCATACCTTCTTTAGTGGCACATAATCACAGTCATTATTATATTACAATGGCTTTATTTGAAATGCCCTCTAGCTAATGCCCCATGACCTCACCTGGTCAGAAATTTCAGAGCTGATCTACGTTGGACAGAAATGTACTAACATGCGACTGTTGGTTGCTATGCCAAGCCAACATTATGGACTGATGAACCACAAATAAAAATCCTACCTCAAAGATTTATACTCTGCTAATGACAGTAGGTAACTAGGTCAAGGCAAGCCCAAGTCTTACCGTCCAGCTCTCTTTCAATGAAGTCCATCCTGTGTGAGACCTCATCCTGGACCGCATCGATGTGATCCAGCAGGTTGATCTGCCTCTGTTGATGCTGCCTGCTGTTATCTGCAGCCTCTCCAGGATCTCTTCCACCCTCGTCCCTTGTCTCAGCCTGGGACCAAGAGCCACCCATTGAAGCCTAGAGACAGTCAGGTGTCATCATCAGAAAAGATTTTCCATTTCAACCAGGTGTAGACCTCTTTGTTTAAACGCTTTCAGCCAAACCAATACACGTTTTTGTTGCACACGAGATAAATAACCAAAAGGGGCTATCACATCCTGATTGCAAATTGAATAAAGGCTGGTCCTTGAATCACTTGAGTAACTCGGATGTACCGTCACCCTGACAACTTGCCCACTTGTTATTTAAATGTTGTGTTGGCTAATCTATAATCAAGACTGTGCAACTAATGCTGGGGTTAATAACTGACCATTTCAAAGGAACATAATAGCAAAAAACTGCCTTAAAGTGTGCTTCCTGTGCCACTTACAAGAGTTAAGAAGCTTTGTAAGATGTGTTGTGAGAAACATCCAGCAGCTTTAATCACTTTGCATAAAGAATCCTGATTAATGCCTGATTAAACTGGAGCCGTATTTTCTTACCGACTGCAACAATAAGGCATCTTGAAAAATCATACTAGATTCTCTACATCTCTGCTGGACATCATCTCCATAGCAACCGCAAATCAGGTCATGGATACTGTTGTATTTCAGTGCTATTTGACTGATGTAACGGACAGTTCAACTTTACGAAGAAAAAAAAAAAAAATTTAAAGCTTATAGTGATGTATATATTAAAATACCAAAAAATCCCGTGTTCATTTTGAGAAGCATATTTTCCGTTCTCTTCTAAAATGTGATTTTACAGTAGCGGAAAAGATATCTAGAATGTGGGCGTTGATGCTCATTTCATTACTCTGTGGTGATAACTCTGGTTGCAAGGAGTTGTACACGACACTCAGCGCATTAAAATAGCAGCAAGTAACTATTTGCTATGTAAAGATATAGTGAAGTGATGGTGTCCTGAGCAGAGAATGAAGTCATCCTCCTTCTGTGATGTAATACGAGCTTCTCTGTTTGTTATGGTAGACAATCCAGCTGTGCGTGCATGTTAGTGCATGTGAGGCCCGTGTGTGTGTGTGTGTGTGTGTGTCCAATTGGCTAGCTAACTGCTGCTACTCTGCAATGTGCTCAACTGCTGTTACCGCTGATAACACCATCCCGACCTAAGGTGGCATAGCAGCACCAGTACCATTACCTCTGTAAGCACTGTTAGCTGCTAGCGACTGGCTCAGCCACCTCCATGCTGACAGCAGTGAGTGGACAGTCGCACAATCTGAATGACAGATATGCCCTGAATGTCACTCACAGCCTCTATAAACATCATTGTCTGTAGTGGAAAAAGGCCTAACCTTGTTACTGGTGCCTGTTGATTTGGGCTTGTCTGTCTCCAGCAGGCTCCCATAACGCTGCTCCCGCTCCAACAGTTCCTCTGTGCTTCTCATGCTGTCTTCCAGCTCTGAGCCCTGTCGGGTCTCGACCACCAGCCTCTGCTCCACCGCTGGGTAATACGCCCGCGGTTTCTGGTAGCAATGTTCACTGGTAATGTAAGAGTCCTGGAAGGATGGGAAGGGGGAGGAGGAGCAGGACGAAGAGGAGGTGGCAGCTGTGGCAGCTCGGCTCAACTTTTCCAGCGCATTGGACATTAAAATTTCACCTCGGCTCATGTCCTCATCTGGAGTCACAGGAGATGGAGCTGCATCACTGCCACGGCACGAGTCAGAGGCGGTCTGTGACCTCTCCAAATGCTTCCAGGGCTGCCGCCACAGCTGCAAGTCGGGGTGAGTATTGCTCCTGAAAAGCCAAAGTAAAGATTGTGAAAAATCACATAAAATCAAATGATTAAATAATAACGTGTTGGAATTATCATTATTGTTGGAACTGGGTGATTTGGACAGCAGTAATTATAATTTCTGTCATGATCCACAAATTCAATTTGACTTCAGCAGATAACCGAAAAACACCCTCAATGCAGTTCCCCTGTACTCACTGCAGGACGCTCATCTTAAGCTGCAGTCCATTGAGGATCTCTACCACATGGTGCACATCTCCCAGCAGCTGGTGAGTGGTGGTGATCTTTTTGGCGTTTTGGTGAGAGTAGTTCTCCTCCAGGAAGGACAAGCCATACATGTGACCATTACTCAACCACTCACGATCGTACCAGTAGCGCAGACTCTGCCGCTGACCTGGAAATATTGAAATGAGCAAAATGAAATGACTAACATAATAACAAAACTACAAAAGGTTGTGAAAGTTAAGCTGTCGTTAGGGGATCTCTTTAAGAGCTAGGCTTTAACCGCTTGCTGGTGTAGTTTGTTGTAGGGCTGTACTGCATGTTATTTTGTTTTTTTTAGGATTTGAAGCTTCCACTGAATGAAGATTCAAATGTCGACCATATTTTATGTCAATTATGTTCTTAATGTTTGTCTACAAGCACAATTTTTTTTTTACATGAACTTTCTCTGATGAATAAATGTAATTTATGTTGCTGTTAAACCACCCTGTTAATTAAGGCCTCCCTTTGTGTGCCGCAGGTAGGACAGCAGACAGTTTTTTGACCGCAGTGAAAATGTTGTTTTTGTAAGGCTAAACTCCAACAAATATGTTCTGAAGCAGAATATTTTGTTTTACAAAAAACCTATCGTGAATTTTGGATTACATTTGTCTTTTTTCCCCTTTTAGACACTCTGGAGTTATTGGAAATGTTTGGATCACATGAGATGGTAACAATGATACGCAGCCACCTCTGGAATCTAATTCTACAAATGGTATTATACTTTAAGTAATACTGTCTTCTGGTAAATAAACTTTCAAAAGATGCCTTTAAGTCAAGAAATCTAAATGATGACATTTTGTGATTTATCGCTAAAGGTGGTGTTTTTCTCTCACCTGGCGGGTCTCTGCAGATGTAGCAGGTGTATCTGTCTGGAACATTGTCTTCTAGCAGGCCCATGCAGGTGCCATGCTGCCAGCATAAACAATCTTCACACTAAGGGAAGGAAACATCTGTTTTATTATAATGCAACCCTTAGACTAAAAAAAACAATAAATAAATAAATAAATAAAAGCTTGCAGTGCGATTTACAATAGACACTCTATAAGGTAAAACAACCAGCTCACCTGAATCATGAAGTCATTCTCTTCTTCCACCTCACAGATACATCGCACGATCTCTTGGTCACTCGTGTCCACAGCACCAGAGTCCACACTCAGGGGAGGCGTGGTGACGTCCAAATCCACCCCATAGTCGTCATCGCTCCACCCACAGCTGTCAGTGGACCAGTCACTAAGGCTATCATCATCTACAATGACGGGACAAACAGAACTTTTGCTTTTTGTGGGGATGACACGACAGGAAGGAACTTTTCCTGCGATTTACCTTAATTAACACTCTTTAACTGTACAACATGTATTGCATTTGTTGAGTTTTAATAAAAATATGTGTGGATGACATGATGAAGCAAGCCGTAGCAGCAAAGAACAGCTCAGGATTCAATCAACCAGGCGTTAAAAAAAAAAGGTTTTATCTGTGATGGCAGCCAGTTTAATTCAGCAGGTCATGACATGTGATGAGCAATGTTTGGGTACAGATACCAGAGAAGTGTACCACGAAGCAAGTTTAACAGAGCAAGGCTTTCTTTGACTTAGCTGGCTCGACAAACCCCAAAATTCTGCTAAGAAATAATAATGGATACTGACACTGGTTATCACCTTGCTTTGTTAACCTAAGCTGTCTGCCTCAGGCTCTGTGCGTTTTCTTACAAAAGGGAGTGTGATTTGACTCCTCTACCACACAAAATGGACCGATCACGTCCCACTTATTTCTGACTATGAAGAATATGAAAAAAATTATGAGAGTATAAAGCAACACTGATACTGCAAATAAGGCAAGAGAAGAATGCTGGCAGATAATTGTGTGAATTCACAAGTTAACATATTTATTTTACTACTTAATGACAACAGCACCTTCTGCATCTTTTCAACTCTAAATTTAAAGCGGCAGATTTGCCAAATCAAAGTTATATACATTTTATAGATTGAATATTATCAGATTTTGTGCCTCACTAACTGAATGTATGCAAGTTCCTGTGGCAGAGAAAAACCATAAACTATTCTGTAAGTCATTGTTTGGTGGCATTACTAATGTCACGCTACAGAAGAAAAAGTTGGATAAAGTGCATTTATAACATTATTCTCTCCGCTGAGAATCAGTATCGCTCATAGATTGAATATCAACTCAGCATGATGTCATTTCCAAAGGAGTTGATTAGTGAAAGGCACTTTTTGGCTGATTTTAAGCCTGATTTTAATACTCTGAACAAAAACTGGTCCCAACCATGTTATCTGCACAGGGAAAGTTTAAAACCTGGATTGACATCAGTTTTCTTGTGCTGTATTCAGATGCCTTTCACAAGCTTTTTAACTCTTTGAAAGTAGAGCAAATTGGTTTGATTTGTTTCTAAAACATTGACCAACTTGGCAAGAAATGTCCCACAAATTGCTAAAATTTTACCTAAAACTTATTTTAAAAAGACGCAGTATTATTAGAAAATTTTTCATATACAGGGAGAAATGTCCAGAAAACTATATTTATAATAATGATAATTTTATATTTAAAATTATATTACAGAAATAAATACAATGCATAAAAGGTAATTTATGCAATTTTTCAGGTAATTTTCTCATAATTTTTTTCACTAATTTTTAGCCAATTTTAGGGCCATGTCTTGTTAATTTGCTCATTGTCTTCTCCCAATGTTTTTAAAAACTATCAAACCAATTTGCTTGGGTTTCAAAGGGTTAAAAGAGAGCACCCGCATGACACAAAAATCCTCTGGCCTTGGACTCAATATAGTTCACAAACAAAGCTTATCTCGCTTCGTGGTACAGCCCTTAGGTGTGATGCACATCAAACTAGAACAACAGCATGATGGATTGAATCCAGTGGGAATAGAAGAATGGAGGGGAGAGGAGGCCATGTACAGTCACACAAACTAACATACACACACACACACATACACAGTCACAGAGATACCCACCATCCACAAGTATCTGCTGTGAGTAGCTGTATCCAGGCCTGCTGGGGTAGGCCTCAGGCTTGTGATTGTGTGAGGGGGGGAATTTGTGTGGCAAATTCAATTTGGACTGAAGACCCAATACTGAGATGTCAATATTCTCCTCACTACCTGTGTAGTCTGTTAATACAGGGAAGGGGGGAAGCAGACGTAGAACAAAATGTCAGCTTTTGAAATGCCAAACAAACGCCCATCAGGTGGTGACAAACGGCAGCACAACAAACATGGACAAATAAAAGGCTCAAAAACATTCAGGGACAATCAATTGGTTAAAATCAATACTGGATGTGTTTCAGGCCTTTGAATAGTATGAAATAATGTGGAAGGTAACCTACAGAATCTGTGTGCATGCCAAACATACTGTACATAATGTGTGTGCCAACTTGGAATAGAGTGTTAGAGTTGTGATTGGTTAATATCAGTGCCTTTTCATTACAGCACTGTCGTTATACGAGAGCAAATGCAAGCTATGATGTAAGAGAAATGAGTTGGAGCTTTCTGATTGGCATAATGGAGTGACAGAGGCCAGCAACAGGTGTAACACTTTTCCACACACAAAGGCTCAGCCACCACACCAAGAGGAGTGCATGGAGTACTTTATGCTTTGCAGGCTAGCCGTTTTCCACGATGTCACAGTGAGTGCACATGCAGGGCAGCAGATGTGTGGAGAGGCCCGATGCCGGGGACCCCCTCTTACCAGACTTGGCCTTTTTTTTCTTCTTCTTCTTCTTTAGTTTAATGCGGAGGAAGTCCTTCTGTTTTGGTTTCTCTTTCAGTTTGTCTTTTACTGACCCTGAGGACCGTTAAGTGAGAAAAAGTTAAGACCTGAGAGGGCAAAGCAATCACAGCAGGCGCAAAATTGTACCGTGCAAGTTTCCCACAATTTCATGGGCAAAATTTCAAAACTTTTCCATGACTTTTCAAACACATTTTTTTCTTTCCTCCCATTTTTCAAACATATTAGATTAAAACTCTGTTTAAAAATAGGAAGAGATGGCACGCTGTGAGAAAACGAAGAAACATACGTGATATTTGTTTGCTGTTCTGTTACATTATGTGGAAAGTTGGTTATTGCTGTCAACAATTATAATACACAACAAAATTTGATGATTTGCAAAGATTTCTACCTCTCCAAAACAAACTGACTGGGTGATTTAAAACAGTAAAAACACTGCATAAAGAGGTTTCACATTCAACATATATAAAAAAATTTTATAAAAAATAAATAAATATAAAAAATTTATATTATTATTATACTTTATTCACCTATATACTGTATATACACAAATATTTAAATTATCTTTATTTTGATTTCTATTTTTTCTCTCCTTCTTACTTTCATCTTGACCTTATTGCTTGTCATGCTGCTCTGTGTGCCTTGAATTGCCCCCTGGGGACAAATAAAGTTTTTTGAATTGAATTGAATTGAATTGAAATCAGTGATTTTTCGATGCTCCTTCATATGGCAGGCACTGGAGCTGGGCTGAGCTAACGTTTGCTCACGTTGTTTCTATGATAACTGAAGATCCAGACGTCTGATGACTATCCATCATCCAGTGAAAACATATGGTTAAAAATGACTGAGATGTAGGTTGAATTTAAAAAATCAATTTATAACAATTTCAAAATTTCAAAATCCTGATGCATGTGTAAGGGGGATATGATGCAATGACAGGCGGTGGCGAAAATGACAGATTTCTTTGGGTCTGGACATTTTTAAAAACGTTGTGGATAATGCAAGTACAAACCTCAAAAAAAAAAAAAGTTAATTTAGCTGTTTTGACATTTTTAATGCAGAAAAGTTGAGTATTTCATGTTTAATAAACTAAAGTTTCAATACTGCATGATACTGACCTATGTCAAAGCCACTCTTGTCTGAATCCCTGTCCTGCTGCTGGCATCCGTTCCTGTCCAGCTGGTTCTCCTTGCTCTTCTCCCTCAGCAGCGCCCGGTGCTGATGGCTCTGGGTGTTGACAGCAGGTGGGGCTGATGTGCGCCTGCCTGCAGTCTTCACCTCACCACGGGGAGCTGCAGGAGGCCCAACAGAGTCTGAGAAAAAAAAAATAAATCAAAGATCAAATATAAGCTCCAAAGCTCTATTGTATTTTTGCATGCCTAGATGTGCAATATTGCAGCCTTGCAGTGCAAAAGTGCAGCCTTATTTTAAAAGTGTAAGAATTACAATAAATTAAGGTCCACTTTGTAGGATTTAGGGGAATCTATTAGCAGAAATTGAACTATCATATTCATAACTATATTTTCTTTGGTTTATGAGCTATTTATATTTTCATACAGAGCTAGTCCTCTTCCTTCAAGTCTGCCACGTTGTTTCTACAGTAGTCCAGAACGGACAAAAAAAACAAAGCCTTCACATTTTCCTAAACACTAGGGGTGGGAATCACCAGGAGCCTCACCATATGATAATATCATGTTACCTAAGTCTACATACAATACTATTGGGATTTTAAACGTGTAACAATATGCTGAGTATTGCAATCAAATACATTATATTGCAATATACTGGGATGTATTGCCTGTTTTCAACATTTCCCTAAAGGAAAACTTTAAGATAATAAGATAAAATTTTCTGTCTGTTCATCTCATTAATGTCAATAATCGCTATTGCAGCGGAATGTATCTTTTGGCGTTAAATAGCAATTTATTATATTGTTCTTGTAGTCACCAAAATTTTCTTAGCATTTGTAATATTAATAATTTAAATAATAAAAAAAGATATTTGGTAACAGAGCGTCAGTGCAATACTGCCACAAAAAATATCATTATAGTATGCTTCACCAATTTTTCCTCCACCCCGATGAGACACTTGGCACACAGGAGAGATTTCAGTTCTGCAATCTCACAGCTAGATGGCGCTAAATCGTTCACGATGGACTTTTAAAGCATGTCATGATTCAGAATCTCTCATTTTTTTCATTTGACCATTGTAAAATAAGCAATTAGGGATGTCCTGATCAGATCAATATTGGGCCCAATCAGCGCATTTTGTATCTGATCAAGATCGGTTATTTTCAGCATGCACCCCGCCAAATCCTTTGTTTATGTCTGCCATCACACAGGTGTCATAAACAGAGAGCACCATTTTGGGTTTTATTGTAATGCTACTACTCTAATAAGCAGATTTTTTTTCGTGTTCAACTTAAGCTGCTAAACCGCTTTAAGTGGAATAGAAATTTCTGTTGGTTATTTTTGTAAACTAGCTCTACTATAATGCTGTAATAAGCAGAATTGTGACCGAAGTTATGCTATAATACTCCTATGAAGAGGAACTGTGATTATATC
The DNA here is from genome assembly GCF_008729295.1 of Plectropomus leopardus. NCBI lineage: Eukaryota > Metazoa > Chordata > Actinopteri > Perciformes > Serranidae > Plectropomus > Plectropomus leopardus. The sequence continues at coordinate 17,992,295 of NC_056464.1, read as the reverse complement.
ACTCATTAACAGTGTTCAGCACTTTTATTACAGTGCTGAACTAAGAGGATTTGAGAGCGATTCTAAAGACGTATTTAAGACAGCTGACTTTGTTATTTTTTAAAAATTAAAATAAAAAAAAAAAAACATTATGCGCCGCTTGGATTGGGATTGGGTATCGGCAGATATATCAAATCACTCAGAACGGGATCGGCGGCAAAAAAACCCAAAAAAACACTGGACTGGAACATCCCTAATAGCAACTGATCCAGTTTCTCATGAAACTTCTTCTCTGTCACTTTAACTGGGACAACAGTGAAACAAGAGAGTAACTCACGCATAGAGGCAGAGATGGTGCGCCTTCTCTTCGGGCCGTCAAAACCGGTGGCAGTAGCCTGTTTCTCAGAGGCCCTGGTCTGGACGCTCCGGGTGGGGCTGCGCTCCCCCTCCGGAGGCTGCTCCTCACCATGATAATATTTCATATGGTAGTGCAACAGCTTCGCCTTACGGAATGACTTTGTGCAGCCGGGAGCGCTGCACTTAAATGGGTTGTGGTCAAGGTTGATGGAGAGGACGGGTGGAGGTTGGTTTTTAATAACTCGGTACACTAAAACAAGGAAAAACACAAGAGATGCGTGTAAAGGCAGAAAATTAAATAATGCACATATGTGATGATTGTTTAACAAGATTTCAGTCGTACTCACATGGTTCTCTGCTGAATCTGTTGGGGTTGTGGAAACCCTGCTTCCTTACCGCTACCGAAGGACAAAGAAAGACATCAATTATCAACTTTTGTCTTGAAAACCTGCCCAGATACAACGTGATGTTCATGGCACTCAGTTTCACAGTCCTGCAGATCTGATGACATTTCTGCCAATTTACTTCATTATCACTTACGTTTCACAGGCTGGGGTGGCAGCACATCCGCTGCAGGCTGAGAGCTTTCTGATTGGACGTTTGGCTTCTGCTCCACATCTCCATTGGATTCAGTGGTCGTCATAGAGACAGGCACCTGCTCCATCTGCGTCTGAGTGGTAAACTCTGTGTATGGCTTGGGCGACGCTATATATGGCTTTGTTCCACTCTGTTCTGTTTCCTTTTCCTTCTTCACCTCTCCATTTATGTGACACCCTTCCTCATTTTGCTTGTCGTCTTCTTCCACCTTCACCCCGTTCGTGAGTCCTGACCCCTTTTCTGCCTCCCTGGGCTTGTTCTGGTCTCCTTGTTCTGATTTTTCCTCTTCCTGTTTGATGGTGGGTGCAGCCTCTACCTCACCATTTGTTTTTTTGTTCTTATCGTTCACCATTGCTTCCTCTCGCTCCTCGTCCTCACTGTTGCTTTCCTCCTCCTGGTCAGAGGTGCTGCGTCTGGCTCGCTTGTTCTTGGGACCTCCGTTCTCCTGAGGCCTCCTGTCTCTGCGAGTCGGGGCCCTCCTGACCATGTTCCTGTCAGTAGACCTGGACTTCCCCCCACCAACACCACCTCTCTATTTGTCAGCAGGACAAAGAGGAAGTTAGCATATGAGCAGAAAATGGCACTCAGCCCGGACATGTTTAATGAGAATAAAGAACACATTATTGAGTTATTCAGGATGTTTATGCTTCATTATAACATTTACCTCTTTAATAAATGGCTTCACGTGGATCCCCTTCACTGTCTGGATAACGCCATCGTAGAACTTCACAGTGTAGGATGCTGAGGGCGAAAACGGAAAACTGATATAAAACATATTCTGCACAAGAGTCAGCTGCTAGACAGGTAGCTGATTACAGACTAGATTTCAAGTAGCTACGCTTGAATTGTTCTTCTTGTGGTTGTTTTCTTATGCAATTGCTTTGCAGATTAATATATTTCTCTGTAGAGATTTTTTCTTGACATTTTGCTTTTTTTTTTTTTAATAGGAAACCTTAAGCGTGAAAGGGGGAGAGAGAGGGGGGGATGATAGCAGCAAAGCTGTGGTGTGGTATAGCAATTCTTTCAAATATTGTGACAATAGCACTGACCTGCCATCTACATCAATAAACCGCACATAACTTCACTATACCCAAGACTGTATGAGTTTTAGTTGCTGTGAGCTCTGTGCCACGCCAGGGACAGAGAGTCCGCCTGGCCGTCCACACACACTGACAGAGCTAACTGTAAGCATCACATGGCTAACGTTATCCTAGCAGTTATTAACGGGTTTAATGACAGAGTCAAGCCATTTCAGTGTTGGTTTGGGTTTGGTGGGACAATTAAACAGCTCCTTTTTAGCTCGTGCTGTCTGGGCAGACGTTGAGAGGACGCAACAAAAAGTTAGCTGATTGGGGAGCTTGGACACTCCAGGATCAGACCCCCGGCACATAAAGGATCAGATGCAGGTATCATTTGACCGGAGGGATTTTCAATACGACTTGGTACAGGATTAAAGCTTAAAAGTATGAAGTACCAATAAGCAGCTCTATGTCATGACAATGGCGGACCTGCTAGTCGCAGACCTGTTGACATACTTGCAGGAGAGTGTATTACACTTTTTTTTTTGTTTATTCATCACACCCCCATTGTACAAAAGCTTTTAGTATGATATATTCCCCTAATAAAAGTGTGGGCAATGTGCATCAGACAGATCTGTCTTCATAGTTTCTGTCTGCCTTGGTGAAAGCCATTTTGTTATTATTAAATGTCATCCAAAACCATAGCTTCTGTTTTGAAAGCAAAAGTGAAACTAATATTTAAGACTATAGCATGCTCCATATTGCACAGTCTTGTACTGAAATTACGCAACTTGAATGACTATAATTTTTAACATCTTCCAAAACAAATCTTAAAGTTTATAATCGTTTACTCAAAAGCCTTTTGTCAAACTTAATGAAAAAATTCTGAACACCACAAGTTCTCGATAACTCACCATCTTTATTGACGGAAATGACCTTAGCAGGGTAGAAACGGCAGTCGGACCAGCTGGCGAGGACCTTATCATTCACATGAAAGCTCTGTGGAGAGGGCAGAGATATTCGATTTGCCACATACTGTAGGCGTGTCGTCAAAAGTCTGTTTATGCTATCAAAACCATCAGTGTTGTTTTATCTTGATCAAAATGACATGATGGTGCTCTGTTATTTTAGAAAGAGATTAAAAAAAAGCCCTCTTTGCAGTGCAAACACAAGATAACCCACAAGTAAGGCAGAAGAACTTCTAAACTCTCAGAGCAAAACAGGTCAATGCCGGCATAAACGGCGTTTTGAGCTTACCGGTAGAGGAGCGTCATCCTGCAGGCCTTGCCGCCTCAGCTGAACCCTCTCCACGGGTCTCAAATAGGGACTTGTCCACTCAAACCATTCGTCGTAGCGGTGGCTCCACTGGCGATAATGGATTAGTACTTTCTCACCTTCGTAGTCAATCTTCTCTATGTTGGCAGCATACCTACGTGACAAAAGAAATTCAGCAATGCGTGACTCGACAGGGAGAGATTTAAGTTCCTTATCAATCAATTACTTCAATCAAATAATAAGACGGCAAATCAGCAGAAATAAATTACTTTTTTAAAATGTCAAACATGAAGAAACAATGAATCATATTTAATTTAAGAGGATGGTGTGCTGGGGCAGTGTCGGGCTTTGACATGCTACTGTAATGTGATTACTTTCGTTATAATAAATTCAGTAAGGAACAGTTACCCCAAAAAAATCAGAACTACATAGTTTTCCTCTTAACTTCACCTCTACTTATCAATCTAAATTGAGTGAGTTGCAGAATGTTGGAGATATCAGTCATCTTTCCAATGTAATAGAAATAGAGGGTACTTAGCTTGTGGCGCTCAAATTGCCAAAAATTTTTTTTTGAAAAACTCAACAGCAATGTCTCTTTCCAGATATCATTAGCTGGTTACTCAAGATAATCCACAGACCTCGATGTGGGCAGTTTCATATAGGAACTATTTTCTTTCTACAGAACGACACCTGCCGACCAGATCACAGCACCGAAGGAAACAAGCACCTATTTGAGGACGACAATGTTTATATCTCACTCTGTCACTGTGTCATGATTTCTGGAAAGAGACATTGCTGTTAAGTTTTTCAAATATATTTAAATAAATATATAGGTAAGAGGAAAGATAGGTATTTTTGGATGAATGCTAGCTTTTAAATTACAACCTACAACACATATAGGAGTTAAATAGGAGAAATAATAACTGTAATATCTTTTTTTATATGTTTGCCAAAAGCCTGGGCCGAGTCCCTTCATAAAGGCTGCTCAAACTGGTGTAGATGTGCCGCAAATTTATTGTGGCTTGGTTAAAAGAAAAAAATAATAATAATAATTTTGTAACTATAACAATATTGATTTTTATCTTTCGCATATTGTAACCATTAACACGATTTATATTATGATGATGAAACAGTCGAAGATTAATTTTACTATTGTGGATTATGAATCCAGATCAAAGGCTGCTTGAGAGCACACGCCCGTCACCCGCCGTCGTTGGCTGGCTGAGGAGCAGTAATTTCTTCACTCTTTACTTAATCTTTTAACATTAGATATAGAAACACACAGAACAGCTAACAGAGGCCCAGAATGGAGAGGATGAGTTTCATGAGAGAGATTGAAGAAAGTGAACAGAAACAGAGATGGTGAGGAATGAGCGAGGCCATGACTCACCAGTTTTTGAGGCTGTCTCTGGCCTCAAGCTGAGCTCCCACCTCAAAAGATATCCCTCTTCTGTTAGGGGGCGTCTTACTCATACTGCCCACATCAAGGCTGCCTTCCTGTACGCGCACACACACACACACACACACACACACACAAACACAAACACACACACACACACATATTAACCAATAAAAATACCAATCAAACCTACCCATATATTACCTTAGGTACACTACTGAGAAACACACATTGTGCCTCGTCAAGAAAACAATACACTCGACTATCAAGGACTTTATAATCTTGCAGACAGCCTCATGTCTCTGAGGTCATCACTAATCATTATTTTACAGAGGACTGTGGCAAATCACAGCTTTGCACCCGAGTAGCAATTTTGGTATTAAAAGGCAAAGCAGGGCACTCCCATTGCATGACAGCAGAGGGCTGTGACACGATATCACCAGTGTACACATACACAAGCTGCGTGTTGTAACAGTGCACCACAGTGTAAAGCAAAAACTGACATATTACGGTGAGCCATGTACCTCAAATGGTGATGAAATGTGTAACTAATACCTGATGTTCAGTGATGTCTAAAAACGACCTCATACGGGTTTCTCTGATGATCTTTATCATAATGGGCCATATCTAAGTATTCGGTGTTAATCTATCTCCCTATCAAGGCACAAGGAGAGAGGGTACATACCTTTAACTTCCTACTATAAACACCCACCGCTTAAGTAAACAGGCAATCATGCAGCAAGATAATAATCCACAGATTAACTGTATAACTGTATATGTTCAGCCCTTCCGCTGAAATAAAGGGCTTGGTTCAGGAGGGTCATCTTTTTGTCTTACGTAGAAAATTCAAACTCGATAACGGCGCCTCTTTTGTCACACACACAGACGATAATTTCAGATATCTCTATAAAACCGTAACATTATAGATCATAACGTCTTACTTTTGTCCCGGTTATAGCTGACTCGGTTCACCATAGCGGAGACAGTCTAGAGTTATTGGCTTTCCGTGCGACGTAGAAACCGGATATCTTCACACTAGTCGGCCCACGTGTTTTCTGGTCAGCCGATTTCACGCATAGACACAATAGAAGACAATAGAAAAGACCCTAATGATTATGCGTCTGCATCGGCCAATGCCTGGCGTGGAATCAACGAGGAAACAATACCATATTCAGTCAAAAGCAAGATGTAAAATGAAACTGTGCGTTTTTATGGCCTGCACAAAGAGCCAGACAGACGACAGCGACGCAGGCAGGGCGCAAACCGGGAGCTGCTCATGCTTCACGAGTCAGGAAGCGGAGGATGATTATACATTTAAAATGTTTCACCAAACGGATTTTACGATAATCAAATTAATCGTAGGTTGATATTTTACAGTGATAAAATGAATGAAACAGCATCCCACACCCTTTTACTTTTTCACGGAGCATACACTTCGCAGTCTTTAACCCTTTGAAACCTGAGCAAATTTGCTTGATTTCTTTACAAAACATGGGAAGAAGGCGATGAGCGGCTTAACGAGTACTGACCAAAAATTTGCAAAAAGTTAAAAAAAATTTTTTTAAAAATGTGAAAACATAAACAAAAAACTACAACTTTGAAGGGAAAAACAGCATTTTAATAATATTAATAATGATAATAAATGTGTTCCCTAGTTTTGAAATAAAAAAGACACATATAATTCTCTCTCTCATTTCTAAAGCAATTGTTCAGGTCATTTTCTTGTCACCTTTTGTTTAATTCTTTCCCCCCCATATTTTCGAAAGAAATCAAACCGATTGCTAAAGTTTAAAAGATCCAAATGCTTGTGAACGTTGTCTGGATGCTGCACAAGACAACTGATGTCTATCCAGGATTTAAAGGGTTAAACTGTGATTTTAACAGAAAACACAACACGTTGCCTCACTCATCCTGTTGGCTTCTTCAGATATTGACACTTTATTGTCCAGTGTTTTATAACCAGTGGGCGTAGCGGGAGAGAAACATCACTACGTCAGCGCTTTAAGCAACCACGATTGGTCGAAACAGGCTAGCGTGGGCGGGATACTCGCTTCTGATTGGCCGAGCAGCTATCACTCACACAGCTCTTCTGGGCCTCGCGCTGGGCCTACTTTCTCATACTTTTCGTGCTGGGCAGGAGCGGCGTGGGAAATACACAGCATTAAACTTCCCCAACTGACACACCACGCAGCCATTTAAAGGCACCCGGCGAAAGAGCATGTAGCGAACAAAACACACACCGGTAATCACACCAGCAGACTTAGGAAATGTCCAAACGTTACATTTTATCACAGTCTTCGTCACGTTTGTTTTGAACTCAAAAAGCCGACATGCGGCAGCACACCATCTGAGCTGTTGACGCATCCACCAAACCGGCCTCGTTCGCGATGTTTCCAGGGATTATAAACTCCGAGCTGACGGGGAGATAAATTGTGTGTTTCCTACCTGTCCTCCAGTCGCTATTTGTCCGTCTGGGTGTAAAATGTGTTGTGTAATCCCAGTAAAGAGCAGGTCCCGCCGCCTCCGCCTGTCTGCTGCAGATCACGCAGTTGAATTTCTCCCAGTTGCATTCACCACCGGCGCGCGGGCAGTGTGGCGCTACAGTGCGCATGCGCATAACGGCACAGTGCACTCAAGTATCATATCATGTATAACCCAAATACAGTGGTGGAAGAAGTATTCAGATGATTTACTTAAGTAAAAATACCATCACCACATTGTGAAAATACTGTGTAACAAGTAAAAGTCCTACATTGGAAATATGACATAAGTAAAAGTATTTACAGGAAAATGTGCACAAAAAGTAACAGTACGCAATGCAGAAAAACTTTTTTTTTTTTTTTTTTTAAAAAAACCCATTTAAAAAAAACACCCCAAACCCCCTAATTGTAAAAAGAAGAAGAAAAAATAAACATCAGAAAATTACTTAAATGTAAATTTAAAAAAAATTGCTGCCAAATGATTTTCTACAAATTGACTGATTGGTTAATCAACAAATTGGTGTAAGCGGTGCCTTTATAAACTGTTTGGTGAAATAATTTATAACAAAACATATTATGTATTACATATTAACGTTATTATGCAAAAATCATAATTTGTAAAATAACTAAAGCAATCAGATAAATGCTGTGAAGTAAAAAGCACAATATACAAGTGCAAGTACCTCAAATTCATATAGTCAGTTGATTGAATGTACTTAGTTACATTCCATCAATGCCTAAATATTGCAATATTTTGCTGCTTTTAAAATGTTTTTATGTATTTTCATGAACATGCCAACATTTGTGATTTGAAGTATTTAAAATATATTTTGTAATTGACCTAAATTAACTATTAAGGCTTCGGACATGGCTAGTATCCTCACTATTTATATTAATGAAATGAAGGTGTTACTCTTATGTAAGTAAGACAGAAAGGCTGTTCACACACCCTTCTACAGATCACTGTGTGCATAGCTCCACCCACCGTCCACCCACAGGAACCGTTGTTTATTTACAGGAGTGCCGCGTGACCCACCTAAACTCAGTTTACCAGTGGTTTGGTTTCAGTTTGGCCACCATTTTAAGCTGGCATTATATCTTTATGTGATCATTTTATATAGTAAACCACATCAGTAAACCATTATTGTCTTCTATCTATCTATCTAACTATTTATCTGTCTATCTATCTGTCTACCTGTAATTTAAATTAATTATTATTTGGGTTAGGCAATAGACCATTATTCATAAAATAGTCGAAACTGGTGACGTGAAATGAAAAAAAAAATCCCATATATATATATATATTAGTTTTTTTGTATTCCAGAAATTTTTTAAACAAGTTTGTTTGTCAAACTACAGGCTGCAATGCAACAAAATAAGAGAAATGCTCAGGATTACGCTTTTTGTAATCTCGTCAACAGTCATTGAAGACTCAAATTCTTTAGATGAATAAAATTGTACATGTGTGCTACAGGTCTTGGTATACTTGAGGAGCCTACTTTACCTCTGATATAATGAAATATTGATGTGATAATGTCCATAGGTTTACATTCAAGAGCCTAGAAGTCTTTTATATTGAAGGAAACAAAGACATTTTCACCCAAAATAGATGCAAAAAACCCACAAAAGTTAATCAGAATCCAGGAAATTTACTGTTTTATGCTCAAAATTTTCTGTCAGAGGCCCCACAAACCACATTAAACCTGTGCCCTTACATCTGTCACTGATAATAAAATTAAGTTAAGGAAGCACTCATAATAAATGCAGCTGAAATATACTGTGGTAAAACCACAGAAGTATATAAACACATTAAAGTGAGACTAAAGTTTTAGAAGTTTGGATAGTTTGAAAAAAAAAAAATACTATTTTCATCACCTCTGTCACCGGATGCTTTTTAAAAGAGGCTGTCAGTTGTTTTTGCTTCCCCCTGTGTTTTTTTTCTTTAACGCACTCCGGTTCCCCAGACGGAGGTCAGAGGTCCTCTCTCCCTGCTGTCATGGTTACAGTGTCTGCTCAGCGTTTCACCGCTGGCGGACAGGTACAGGACTGCCAGAGAGTGACAGATGACGCAGGTGGCAGTTTTGTGCAGTGATGTGCATAAAAGGACAAACAGTTGAACATGTACAGATGGATGAGTGAGGCTGATGCCGAGTGACACGATGGGAGCGGCTTGTGTTTGTCAACCCTTTCACCTCTCAGATACAAAGGAGCAAAGACTTTCATAACTCTGGACAAATATACTTAAAGGCCTTCTGAGCGCTGTATGTCTAAAGCTGATGCAAGCTTTAGCTGTACAAAAGACACGAGACAGATGGGTCCTCATTTTCTGTCTGATTGTGCAGTTGTTCAGCTTTAGAGGGACTTTCTGAGAAATACTGGCTGAGAAATGCAGACAGTAACCGCCTCTGCTTTCAAGGGATACTTTAAGTTTGCACAGCTGGGTCAAAACAATCAAGGTATCTTATGTAAAATATAAACCAGATAAAACATCCTTTTAAAATGCTTGATTTTAATTTTTATTTACACGCTAATTGTGTGTAAACTTAATTCACCATAATTCATTGGTTTAGCCACCCATTAATATGAGGTGTACACAAATACCATTTAAATGTTATTAACTGTTGCCTAAAGTGAAAAAAATCTACCAATTAATTAAACTTAAACAAAGTTTGGAGATAAAATCAGAATTCTTTAAAATGTAATTATCACCTACAAATATTGTAGACAAAATCCTGACAGTCTTAAATGGAGATTATCTGATAAAATCAGCTGCGCCGCAGACTCTGTTTATTGAGCTCATTTTGTTACATCAACATTTTATTATTCAACTGATGCATGAAGTGCCCTTTCCAAGCTCAAGTATTGACTTTGTCATGCCAACTAATTAAGAAATACTTCAATTCAGAAATAATTCTTCACAAGAGGCAAATAAAATGTTCTCTAGTGATTTATTTAAAGGCGATCACGTCGTTGCAGTTTCCTGTCAGTGGTCTTTGTTGCATGTTGTCCTCCTCTCACTCGTTTCATGTCTCTCCTCTGCAACTCGCTGTCAGAAATAAAGACAAACTTGCCAACACAAACACAAGACATCTACTCTACAATTGAACAAACCTTTATTTATGGACAGTCAATCCATATTATAACAGGAAGTTATGCAAACACACACATACACACACATGAAGAGTGGTTTGAATCAGTCCTACGTTCAAAAGGCAGGCGGTTACAGCAGAGAAGTGAACAGTTAATTACAAAAACACTTTTTATTGCTCTTTACAGCAACATTTAACTTCACCTTACACCTGGATCAATAGAATACACTTAAGGAGAGTTAATACTATTTACACGCAGGATTTATTTACATCGGCAACGCCTGAGAGGGGACACAAAAAGCTTCACCTACATTCTCATAGAGCTCGACAGCTGAACACTAGTCCGTTCTCAGTACGGGGGGTTTGTGGTAGGTCTGTGAGGGAAGCCATGTACAGTTATCACATCCAACACCCGTTTTATCAGAAGACCTGAGCCAAAATAAACCTACACAGCACAAACAAGAAAGAACACAACTCCAATTCAAATACCTTTTTAATATAGATGATAGAGAATGAGTATTATCAGTTGAATTATCGTCGTCCCACTTCGTTATGACATATTACGACACTCTCGTCTGGCTTCACACGAGTGTTTAGAGTTTTAAAATTGAAGCCTTTCCAGGCTTATTTTTCTTAGGAAATCGCCACCATATGTTATAAAGAGCTTTCAGCACACATCCATCCAGTTTGTACTTTGAAATGAAGCTCTGCACTCACTCAGAATAGTAGCGGCGGCTTCTTGTGTCTCGTAAAATGAAATACGAGGAGACCAGCTATCAGTACAACTACTCAAAACAGCACAGGCAAGCTTATTAATAAGACACCATTACAAGAGTTCTTTTTTATATTTTCATCTTTTCTGTACATGATAAAAAAAGGCTGTGTCTTTCATTCACACTGACAATCACACACACACACACACACACACACACTTGAATGAAACCAGAACGTTAATAAAAAGCAGCGTGTCGACACTGCTGTCTTTAGGTTTGCTGTGCAGGTGAATACTTGTGAAGTAAATATTGTAAGACTTTCACTTTACACATTTGTCCTGTGAAACTGTAGTACTACCCCATTCAGTAAGAAATGAAAGGTGTTTTCACATGCAGCGGTTAGAAAATGTCATTAAAGTGAGTCACTTTAAAGTCATCACTGTTGATTTTAGTATCAAAAACACAGTGAAGGTGATGTGTGTTGTCTCTCAGTAAGAAAGCAGGTGAGAGTGAGGCTCCACAGTCTGTTTTCACACTGCTTGTGTTGTAAGAAGTGTAATATCTCACCCCGAGAGTTTCCAGTGTGGTCTGAACAGAGACAGTGTTTATGCATGATTGTAAATGTGTAACCGGAGACGCCGATTCAGCACCTGAGGGGAGCTCTGCGGTTCACAGTGTCTACACCACCCCTTCGATGAAACTGGTCTCCAGGTGGACGATTAGCATTCTCAGGAAGGACATCTCCTTGCGCGTGTTTTCAAAGATGATCCGGGGGTCGTCGGATTGGCATCGAAGGCAGTTAGGGGCCATCACCATGGCCAGGTTGTTCACATCCATCTTGGTTATCGCCACGTTGGATGGCTGAGCAAAAACCTAGAGATAAATATCAGAATGTAAGGAGAGAGGAAGCAATGAGTGAAGCTGACTACAGAGTGACCTTTGAACTGCAATGAGTAATGTATGAGTCACAGTCAGTTATCCAGGATCTCAAATGTATTCTTCACTTTAAATGTTTGTGTGCAGCAGTCCAACATGAGGCTCATCTTCCATGTAGAGGTTAGTTTGAATGGAGATTTTGTTGTCAAACAATGGTGAGGTTTAGTTTTGTTGTGTCTGTAGGACTTGTGATCGTGATGAAAATGGAGTAGAAGTGCTGCTTCGTGATCTCACAGCTGCTTTCCAGATACTTTCGGTGTGATGTGTATATTTTAACTTGTGTAGGGCTTTTTGCAAGGGATGAGTATATCCTCAATGAAAAAAATATAATATGCAAGACTCCTTCAAAAATAATTTAAGGCACACTAAAGGGTTTGCGCAAAATTAAAATGCCTTTATTTTACACGGCAGTATATATTTAAAATTACCAGCACGTTGCAACTTACACACGTTTTATTCAGGGATGTTGTCAGCAGCTGGCAATTTTAATTACACACTGCCATTTAACATAAAGACATTTTAATTATGCACCAGTCCTACACCATGTCCTGGATTGTTTTTGAACGTCGAAAAAAGCCCTGACAGAGAAGGCGTTGTTTAAAAACTTGAAACACAAAGTAGCAATCTAAACTAAAATTAGTGTAATTCTTTTGAAGGCTATTGTTTGCATTTGTTTTCATTCACTGAAAAGCCCCCCAAAAAAACCTTAAAGAAAAATCTAATGAATTTTGAAACACCATACAAAATAAAAAGACGAAAGCTAAAATCATTTGCTGCTGAGTTTGAATTTTGATTTTCTTGTCCTCCTAAGTTTAAGTGCCTCAATTTCTTGTTTTAGTTTTAAGTTCAGTAAAGATATACTATGCATAATTTTCCGAAAACAACAACATCAACAAAACAATGTCTTGATTCAGATAGAAGTAATCCCTCTCAAACATCTTTACTTTTGACCCACTAGAAGTGTGTGGAAGAAGTGTATTTATTTGCAGACACTCTGCCCTCTGCCTGTATTTTCTCCCAGTTTTCTACATTCTGGATGTTAAAGGCCCCACAGGTGAGGTGGGGACTTCATAAAAAGGTATCAACCAGGTGCCAGATCGTAAACAGCACGCATCCAAAGGAAGCTACAAAAATTGCAGACACAGCGCCAAAAAATGCAAATTTAGCAAGGTAAAATGCCAAGCAGACAACGCTCGTTCTCTCTCGCTTCGCACTCTCCAAAATGAGAGTGAATGTGGGGTTGACTTTCACTTTCACTGGGAATAATGGCAACATCATTTTGCCTTCAGGGCAAATACATGATTACATCAAGGTGTGTGTGTGTGTGTGTGTGTGTGTGAGAGAGAGAGAGAGAGAGAGAGAGAGAGAGAGAGAAAAGGTAACATGGTGTTTCTTCTTTAAAACACACTTAACATGGAAACAAAAGAAAAGCACAGGGGCAGACACTTAGCAGATATTGTCATAATGGTATGGTGCTGGTGGAATATGGACCCTGGTTGCAGTGAATTATGGGTAAGGGCTGTGTTTATAAGTCTCTGTCAACATGTGAGTTACCTGCAGGAAGTGGATGAAGTAGCAGAGCACCAGCCTGTTGAGCTCAGGCAGAGACTGAACCACAGCGATGGCTGCTACTGGGTCGTCGCAGTTACTGACGCACTGCTTGTAGAAGTTCATTGGGATGAGAGGCTCCTCCAGCTCCCGGTACCACAGCTTCATTAGAGAGGCTGAACGAAACAAACATACTCTCAGTGTTCATTTTCAGTCTCAACAAATTCACACAGACGCACAATAACAACCAAATACATCAATCTACAAGTGACAGATGACAAGGTTAAAGTAGAGAGGGTATATGAAATCAAATTTCTTGGTGTGATAATGGACCACAAAATATGTTGGAAATCAAATCCTGGGTAAAGCAAAGCATGTTCTGAATCAAAAATCACCTTATATCCTGTATTGTTCATTTGTATTAACTTATTGAAATTACTGTGTGGAGGTGTGAGGTAACATATACAAAAAACTTCTCTCAAACCATTATATACACACAAAAAAGAGCCATAAGGATAATTAACAGCGTAGGATTTACAGACATACTAACATGTTGTTTTTTGAGTCGGGTATCTTAAGTTCATTAATGTTGTGAAATTGCAAACTGCTCAAATAATGTATAAAGCGACATATATGATATACAGTTGTATATAATGAAAAATTTTTGTGTTTCCATCTGTGGAGTGAAACTGCGGAATAGTTTGAAAAAGGAACAGCAGAGATGTACAAACATTATGTGATTTTAAATAAATAAATATATACATAAATAACAACACAGCACTGATATTATATATATATATATATATATATATATATATATATATATATATATATATATATATATATATTATATTATATTATTATTATATATTACATCGATCAATCAATCCTCACCAGGAACGTTGGGGTCAGAGAGATTTTCTGGGATCCTCCACTGATCTACTTGGAGCTTCAAAGCATTCACCTCATCAATGTCTCCAGGCACTCTGAAAACAAAACATGTCAGTTACACATGGTGGCCACAAGAGGGACCTCTGTTTCTATCACTACAGATTCTTCATGCCCTGTGGCAAAGCTATTACTCATGAACGCCCAATTGGCTTCAAATGTGGCCTGGTGGCCGACAGTTTTCTGTTCTTTGTTTGCAGTACTTCTTTGGAACAAAACAAAAACAAACATCACAAAACCAAACAACACACTGCTCAGGAAAGAACCGTGTAGGAGCGGAGTTTCACAGGGAGATCCTCGTATAGTGCATTTGACGAAAGGCAACACGTTTTTAAACAAGTCAGGATGTTTCAGAGCCACATTTGCTGGAGAAAACCCTACACAAACACTCAGCCGTGTAGTTCCCACGTGCTTGTAAGCTCAGGCAGTAATGTAAACACGTATTACCAAGTATCAAATTAAACAGCGCTGGTCTCAGGAGCAAAGCAGGGCTGTGTTTGTTCTGCTGTCTGTTGTGTGTACTGTACACAGGGAGAGCCTACTTTGAAATGCAGTGATACCGGAGACCACACACATGTTGTTTATACACTCTGTACATACAATAAAGCACACACAGTACACAAGATCCCCTTCTAATTTCTTAGACTCCACCTCTCACTCTCTGCTCAAGTCAAGGCATGTCATTGGCTCTCTTACCTGAAGATGCCCTCTGTCTGAGCTCCGCCCAGAGCCAGAACATACTGGGAGAGCTGAACCTGCACCCAGGGCAGTTTCCTGTCGGGGAAGAGCTCGCTCTGCCTCTCCATCACCTCCTCCAGAGAGCTGCCGAACAGGGAGGGAGTGACGATGGCCCGCCTGCTGTGGTCGATCTCTTCCAGTGTGGGCTTACGTAGACCCTGAAGGGGCGAGAGGCGAGAAGAGGACAAGATTTACTACCTGTGTATGTCAGGGACGATGATACTAATCATGTCTGTGTGTGCAGCTGCGCTACTATGACTGGGTCTGTATTTATGTCTCTCTACCTGTGACTGTGTCTGTGTGCCTGTAATTATGTCTCTCTCTGTGATGGTATCAGGGATGACACAGATAGAAATCACATCTTTCAAACTGATATGTCCTATTTTTATCTTGTGAAAGTGGCACAGTGGTGGATGAAGTACCATAAAGCCATACTTGAGTAAAAGTACAGATATCTTACCACAAAATGACTTTAGGAGAAGGTAAGAAGCCACCTATTAGAATATAACTAAAGTAAAAGTCTTAAAAGTATCAAACATTTACTCAACTTCAGTATCAAGTATCAAAAGTAATTTTGTGGTATTTAATGTACTTACGTATTAGAAGTAAAAGTGCAAGTATATGTTGTTAATGAAAAAGCAAGTTTGAATTTTGAGAATTATGAAGTTTATTTCTTCATAACATATACTTCCTTAAAACGGAGCGTACATTACACTCGAAGAAAAACAAGGTCTTATTTACAACTTAAAGAAAAACAAAATCAAGTTTTTCCTTTCCTCCCAATCCTTAATTTGTCCGTCGATCCCCTCCTTCCTTGCTTCCTTATATTTTAGTAACTGACTGAAATGCATGGGGGAAATGTAGTGGAGTAAAAGCAAACATTTAGGAAAAGTAGTGGAGTAAAACTAAGAGTTTACAGATATATAAAAACTCAAGTAAAGTACAAATACTCACAAAAAGTAAAGTACTGTAACAAAGTAATATTACGTCATTACATTACACGACTGTGGCGTAATTCTGATCATCTAAAGGCTCTTTTACATTTTTTTAGCTTACCTTTTTACCTCCGGTGATCGCCACCTTCTGCAGCTTACGATGGCAGAACTTTGCATATGTGCTGATTGGCAGACCTGGTGGTTGACAGGAGAGAAAAATTTAGGACTGAGAAACCATGAAACCAAAGTGCACACCAAACACTACGCACACTCATTATGTCCCAATGTAAAACCCTGCAGCGTTAAACATTAGTCAACACACAAAATAATAAATAATTTACATTCTTTCCCACAAACAGAGAAAACGGTGTGTTTTTTTTCCCACAGATGTCACATAGCGTATGAGAGGCAGGCAGTTGTAATTGGAGATCCGTGTTGACGGTGTGATTCTGGCATATGGGGATTAGAGCAGGTTGGGCTAAACTGTCAGGCTGAGGGAAGATTTACTGCTGTTGAACAAAAGCTTTAGAGACAGGATCCGGCCTACGCATCCACAGCTCAGGTGATTCATCGGAGTACACAGACATGAAGGGCTCCGAACAGAAAGAGAAACACAGAGGCTCCCTGTCTGCTACTGGCTTTAAGTAGCTACTGTAGGGCCCAGATCTATTTCGGAAGCTCACTGCGTTGGAAAAACACAGTGCTGTTATTTTGAGGCGGGATGTCCATCAGAGACACAAGCTATGGAAGAACCTGATCTGTCCCAAAACAGTTGGAGATTCTCTACACATCTAGTTCTTAAAAAACATGTGAAAAAACCCATCCAAACAAACACACAAAAAAACTCATATTGCATTGCGACTGCAATATGAGTCATAAATAGTCATTTTTGCACCAAGTTATTTTGCAACTGCAAGAGCAGGTTTAGCTCAAGGAAAGGACAGAGTCTCTATGTATCTTATGAAAGGGGACAAAGTCATATTAAACTTTTTCTGAGATCCTCCTACTGAAGATCTACATTTTTTTTCTAATTTGAGGGCGCTCTTCATCTTTCTGATACGTTTTATAAATGAGGGCTTTATTGATTTCCAATTCAGTGGAATGATATGGCGTGCTAAGAGATGCAAATGCTACAGCTTTTTTCTGTTTGTCAGCTAAGTTCACTTCTGATTTTGTCACACAAAAATTGACAGTGATAGGATTGAGGTCAAGTGTCTAGCCACACAGTTGTTAGAGGGATTTGAAAATAGGGTTCCAAAAGTATATGAGTGCTGGACATGCCCAGAACATGTGGCCCAGAGTGGGAGGACGTGATTTTTGCTGATGCCTGCACAAAACAAGCATGTTTCCTAACATCTGGAATATCACTTGTAGACTGGAGCATCGCTGAAGGACTATAATGCTTCATTTAGAATGCTTGTTGTGACAAACCTTACATTTTTCAAAAAATTGCAGCTCCAGAAATTTCGATATTGCACTTGGCCATAATGTAATTTCGATAATGTTTCGATTCATTGTGCAGCTCCAGTGCACTTGTGAAAACAATCATCCCTATGTTTCATCGCTGTGGTAACTCTGGTTTACACCAAACATTCAGCTCTCATGGGGTCTATTCCCATTCCCAGAATCTCCACTGCATCAGCTACCTGAGCCACAGCCAGATGTACAAACCCACAGATGGATTTTTAAAAAGAAACAAACACTTCCCAACATACAGTCAAAGCCCCCAGATTTATGGCAAACAGGTGACTCCCATGCATGCTAACAACTGCTAATCTGACCGAGTTCAACCATAATTATGTCTAATTAGAGAGATCATACCAATAATTTGCCCTTGATCTTGGCAAAGATGGCCTATTTTTCCCAGGGCTCCCAACATAGAGGCTGCATACTTACTCACAGAAAAGCAAGAGTGCAGAGCCCCTGTGCTGCAGCGAGGAAGGGTTTAAACAGAAATGGTTGGTCTAAATTTACATCAGGCTTGACGCCATGAAAACAACAAAACCAGGCAACCAAAGCCCAGGAGAAATATGAGCTCGTTAGGAGCTTGAGTGTACTGTACCAGGACGAGTACAGCAGGACACCTGTCCACACATGCGCCGAAGCTAAACTTGACAACAACAAAACTGAGCCATAAAAGAGGGAGTCAACAACATTTATCCAGCTAACAGCTAACATTTACCAAACACTGTGGGGGACAGACTTTCAAACAAAAGAAGAAAAAATGACATTTACTTAGGCCAAATAAGCCTATTATTGTTTAACATTTTCACTTTCTTACAAAACTCTGTTATGTTGTTATTGTTATTGTTATTACTCTGTATCAGTGTGAACAGACTCCTGAAAAACATGGAAAATGATAACTAGATAATGAAATGTTAAATAAGCATGTGAAAAAAAAGTCAAATGAGCACGATGAGTTTTCCATTCTTGCATGAAGATGTGTTATAAAACAGCACTCTGCCCATAAAAGACATGGAATTTGTTTGGGCTTCATCCAGGGCTGGGTGACATGAATAAAATATCACAATATTTTTTTAAACACCAAATACCTCAATATCAATATTGTGCTCACTGGACCTTTATAGGATGTCAAGGGGACAACCTCAGTCTCATCTTGGGTATTATCTCTAAGACAAGTGTATACTAATCAAAGTTCTGGCTGTAAACAGATGCCAGGCCTCGAGCCCAAAGAACTCCATTTCCAAGTCCACATCAAATCTGGCTTGAAAAGAAGCCTCCAGTTCCCACATGCAACTCCTACTCCTGCTGCTCACAGCTGTTCATTGCTCTGGTCAGACACAATGTACATGTCCCAGCTCCTCCATCCATCAAGCAAACAGCAGCTCTCATTATGCTGTTTTTATACATGTGAGACTTTTGTTTTCTTTCTGGCTTTCATCAAGATTCCTCTCTCTGAAGACCTTTAGACTTAGTCAGAAATGTTCAGTAGGCAGTAACCTCTGAGTCAGTTGGAGCCTGAGTCACTGAGGCACAATGTGTGAGGCCACTGCTGTGGTGTCTACTGTGAGGTGCTTGGGTTCCTCTCTGGTGACATCATCGTCAGAGCTGGCAGTGTGGGCTGCCCTAATGAGGGCGCGTGGCGATGAGTAGGTATCCCCTTAAATGACCGTCTGACATGCAAGTGGCAAGAGAGACCGCTAACATGATTCATAGTGTGGTCCTTTGTGCGCGTACAGAACATTCTGAAATTCTCATCCTACATTTTTTTTTCTTCAGCTCAACTTTCTGTGAAACCCATTCATTGTGTCTACAAGCACATCAGCATGTACTCCTCTGACAAACTGCACAGTGCTGAATTTTCCATCCCACTCAAGAGGGGTCGCTCTACAGGGAGCGATATGTTAGATTTGTAATGGCTTGCACTGTTTAGACGGCTTTTGAAGAAAGTAGAAAAACATCTTTGGGGCTCCCTCCCCTGCCTACGTTGTGTTCTGTCAAACAGATACATTTGTGCAAATGGGAAATACCGTGGATCCGATGTTCTGAAAGTGATATTTTGGACTGACAAACAAGTAAATGAACAAAAGATTTACCTTCTTCCTCATCTGTATTCTGTTTCCGCTTCTTTCGGGACTTTGAATTCTTCTTCAGCTTCAGTTCCTGCTGTTCCAAGATGAACTGAGTCACTATGAAACAGAAGACAGCAAGGGTCAGATCTTCTGACGGTCAACTGTACACAAGGCCGACACTCAGATTATTGAGCTAATCCAAAACAACACTGGGTTTTCTAGCATGATTATAGTGACTAAATGAAAAAACAATTTTAAAAGGAAAATAGATAGGGAAGAAAATGTGATTTAAAAAAAAAAAAGAAATATCTCTTTGGCTCTACATAAACAAACTATCACACAACACAGGGAGGTACAGAAGAAAGAAAGGTGACCCACCCTGCTGCTCAGTCTGAGACTCACATTTCTTGTCGCTGGTGGGCTCCGTGTGTCTCTGGATGTAGCCCTCCAGGTAGCAGCGGAACTTGGGCGAGGGGGCAAAGAACGCCAAGCTGACAGCCATCAGCTCCCAGCCTGCTGCCAAGCTCCTGGGAGTGGCGTTGCCAGTGGTCTGCCTCACCAGCTGTACGTACAGCTCGTCCCGCAGCCCTGGCATGTCCCAGCACTTGGTGACAATGAGCAGGGCACAGTGACGGCGGTCCAGACGTGACGGTCTGTCTCCCATGTAGGCCTGCACCAGTTTAAACATCTCGCAGGCTTCCTTCCTGACGGCGCGGTTGCTGGTGACTAGCATGGGCTTTTTGATGGAGCCGCGGTTCCACGACAGCATGTTGGCGATGGAGACACGGCGGCGGAACAGGCCTTGCGTGTGCATGTTGAGATGCTTGCTGGCCCAGTCTTCCATGCCCATGTCGGGGGGTGGTGGCTGCCGCAGGGTGGCATACGAGAGCTGGTAAGAAGATCCCCGTGCTCTTCCTCCCGCCCCATCACCTCCCTCCCTGTTGTCATGGCTGGCAGGACGGTGAGGGCCCAGGGAAGCCGTCCGCCCATCCACCATGCCCTTCTTCCTGCTCTCCAACTGAGCCTGCAGTTCTAGGGTGCCGGCCTGCAGAAGTACAAGAAGTGGACATGAGAAAGAGAAGATGAGTTGTACAGAGAAGGAAGAGGGCGGATAGAAGACTCAGAGGGAGGTGAGGCGGGGTGCAGCAGAGGTACAAACTGTGTATGTGCAGCTGCAGAGTCTCCACTGTGTCACACTAGGAGCTGTGCTGCCTTCCGCCTACCGTGCTCTGCTCTGCAGTGCTAGGGCTCGAGGGGGAGTCGTTGCAGGAATGGCACATTCATTTCCTGATTCCAGAGAAGAATCAGGGTTCCCAAACATTTTTACCAATATAATTTTAAAACTTTTCCATAAGTTTTCCCATAATCCTTCAACTTGCTTCCATTAAGTTATTTATGTAGTTTAAAATGTGTAGGTTTATATTGAGATACAGCCATACATTATTAACACACACTTTTGCGGAGAAACAAATTGCTGGCATTTGCTAATTTTACTCGCTTCTAAGACATTCTCACCGCCAACTAGCTGCTTTTGCAAATAGACCAGATCTGAACATATTGGTACTTGCCGATTTGGTCTATGTGTATTGTGTGATACTATTGTATTACAATAGTCACATAGCGCAGCACTAGATTAAGGAACATTTTCCATATAATGATAGACATGTTTTGGGAATTTTTATGAACAGATTTAAAAAAACAACAGCCAAAACAATGTATATTTTAAACTTTTCCACGACATTCTGTTAATTCCGAACCATTTCCAGGACCAGAAAACAATTTTTCTTATTTCCTAATTTTTCCAGCAATTTAATGATCGCAGGAACCCTGAAGAATTGTACTAGGAAAGAAATCTCCAAATTCTTTTGAACCCTAGTCTCAGGAGCAGGTGAACAGATAGTGGCAAAATAGTCGTTGCTCCTTCCTCCACCAGGCCCCCCCTTCCTGCAAAACCAAAGCTATGCTCTAGACCTCCCTGTGATCCCTGCGGTGGAGTTTATGACTGTAAGGAGCACTTCATGTCCCTTAATAGAGAAAGCCAGTAACCCAGATATGCTCTGCAAACAGCCAGGAACAACACCAAACCTGTGCCAGAATCAAAGCTCAAATTTACTAATGGAACATTAAAACACATCTACATGGCTTTTCAATGAGACCCTGATGTAATATGGAGCTCTCAAGTGCCAGACAAGCTGGACTTCACATTTTGGTTTCTCAATCAAATGAAGCAGATGTGAGGCTTGGCTTTGGCGGAGAGTTTGTACGGTCGTGCAGAGTTGATGTTTTTTTTTTTTTTAAATAGCTGAAAGAGGTCAACTGCAGAAGATCGAATGAAACAAAGTACGTGTTAAACTACAGTACAGGCATGTAAAACTTAAAAGCTCCAGCACAGGATTGTCATTTAGTCATACTATGGACTGAGATGAAGCAGTGCAATAGTGGAAAATTGTTGCAATTTAAAGACACATGAATTATTCATATTCTTTGTGGAAATGGTCGGTTTCTGTGCATCCTTTGAACAAGCTGGTCAAGGTCTTTCAGCGGGAACAGAATGTTCAAATATGGAAATATAGAGCTACACTATCTATAACATAGAATAGAATAATGTGTGTGTGTGTGTGTGTGTGTGTGTGTGTGTGTGTGTGCATGCGTGTGTGTGTGTGTGTGTGTGTCTGAGTGATACAACAGCAGGTCTGAAAAACATTCCAGGACAGACTTAGGGGGCCCACTCTGTGCTCCTTGGCTGTTGTCTAACATGCTTAAAGTGCAGTTGTACTAATACGCCTTGGTACCGGCCTGCCTCCTCCTTTTCCTCGTCCTCATCTTTCTGCCAAGGCTGGGCCATATGGGCCTCAGTGGCCCTCCTTCCTGACTGAGGGAAGCCATGTCCTGAATCTCTCTGGCCTGGCATGGACCCTAGATCCCCAAGCACAGAGCTGGCATATGAGTATACAGCACCTGCAGTGCGGGGCAGATGGACGATGGTAAGAGGATGACAGGTAATGCTGGGACTGTGGCCATTACCATGAGCGGTGCCCAGTCTGCCCACTGCCTAATGTCCTGGGGACATTTAGGCACTCAAGACTGGAATGTAAAAAGTATTACTCACAAAATGCTCTGTGTTCTTTTCAAAGAGACAGATTAGCTGTACTGTTTTCATCCTACAGCTCCCCGTTGAATCAAACATTCATTATTATAGTTGCAGAGGTGCAGTGGGACCGCTTCTGTAAACAACGCTATAATGTATGGAGGTAAGGGGTGTGATTCTGTTGCAAGAGGGGATTTGAAGATTAGAGGAAGCAGATCTTGGAACTGGCTCCACATGCTGCTACTTATGTAACTGTTTTTAGAAGTCAAATAGTTCTTTCATCTTCGATCATGTGCATATTTTGTAAGGACCCTTGAAGGCTAGATAAGCCATCAGCACTGACTCCTGTACATGTGTCTCTTTGTATGTTAGAGTTCTGCAAAGTCCAAATATAACCAAATCTGTTGTGTTGTCTGATCTGCCCCAATAAAGGAATATTTCTGTCACACAATCTGGCCATTCTTTCACTTACAGCCTTCTGAGGACTAGACACACTCAACAATGCAAGAGCAGCAGCTAAAAATTCCCATACGTGTAGATGCTATATTCAGGAATGACTTGGCCTCATTTGATGCAGTGAGACTTAATTCTTTTCTTATCTGATGGTTAATCTGGAGATATAACATTATCAGAGCAAGTGCTTCCAGACAAAACAAAGTTGAATCCAAGTAAATGGACCACACAGTAACACAGACACAGCTGAGCTCTTTATCACAACAGAAAGTGTAATATTTGATAAGCTATTCTTTTGCAATCCCTATTTTGTTTTTGTTTGTTTTTCACCATTTTCTTTCTCGTTTTAAGACTTTTTAAGGATACGCATGAACCCTGACACAGACAGACAGACAGATATACACACACACACACACACACACACACACACACACACACACACACACACACACACACACACACACACACCAGGGGGTGGGTTTACCTGGGAGGGCGGTCCTGGGGTTTCTGGTGAGGACAGACTGGCCTGGCTATTCACGCTCATCTCCAAGGTGTCCACCTTTTCATAGGTCCTTTTCTGTCTCCCTGGTATCTCCAGAGGGGTCAGTGCAGGGTTGCCATGGCTACCTGCCCTACTCAGTGACCGGGGTGCCCCAGGGAGTTCCTCTCCTGATGCACACCTGCCCGCTGACATCCCTCCCCCTCCTCCGTACCACCTGAGTGAGTCCGCAGGGGAGCGCGTCCGAGGTACAACAACCCTCTCCCCCATTTCCGGGTCCAGCCCCGCTCTCACCTCCCTCATGGTGTTGGACCGACTCACCACCTCTCTCATCTCAGCCATGAGCCTCTCATTGAGGGCACACAGCTCCCCGCTGCTGCCCACCGACCCTGGCCTGCCTCCTGCACCGCCACCAGCTCCCACCCTCCTCCTGCTCTTTCTTCTCAGACTTGGGGAGGGGCCGGTGGAGTAACCAGAGTCTTGATAGTTTGCTGTAGCCTGGGGGATGGAGGAAGGGAAGTCCTGCGAGGCCTGGCTGCTCTGCCTGCTGTGTCGTGCCTCCATGGCCCGCTGAACAGTGGCTTCGAGGACCCGCCAGCTTTGCTTCTTGTCCAGTGTACTTGGGCCTGGGGTCCCGGGCTCTCTGTCCCTCAACTGGCTGCGAGCCTGGGGCAAAGAGTGGGCCTGAGCCTGGGGATGTGGCTGCGGCTGGGTGAGGACAGGATCCTGCCTGGAGGTCGGGGAAGGGGTGCGTGTGGGTACAGGAGAGCCAGATATGAGCCCCTGTTTGGGGTCGACGTTGATCATGTGCTTGATGCACTCCAGACCAGCTGGGCTGTAGTCAGAGGACGAGGCATTCCTCCTGTGTCTGGACCCTGGATGAGAAGAACCAGGGTGCTGGAGGTGTCTGGGTTTTTGGAGGCTATGGGTAGGTGTCAGGCGAGACAGAGGTTGTCCGTTGTACAGGTGCGCCCCCTCTACCTCCATGTCTGTTGGGGGTTCATCATATATGGGACACTCTGAAACTGGCTCGTCATAGATTGGGGTAGAGCAACCATACTGGGGAGAGACGGGGCACGGTGTGCTGGTCTGCGACCTGTGAAGGAGCGGACTGGGGTGGCTCCCATCTGATGGCACCAAACAAAAGCTTCCATTGCTGGCTTTTCTCAGGTGATGGGCTTGACGTGTGTCAGTTGCCATTTTGCCAGAAGGGGCCGTTTTATATCCCTGGGTTGAGCTCAAGTGTCCTCCCTGGGTCTTGTTGCCAGAGGGGTGCAGAGTGAAGGTGCTGGATTTGCTGTGTGCACTGTTCTGGAGGTGCTGCGGCTGCGAGGCTGGGATGGGTTGGCTCCGGCTCATACTGTTCACCTTCACCAACATGGCTGCCTTAGATCCAGGTGCAGGTTGCCATCTTTGAGAGGCATCCCTAAAAATAGGGAGAACATAAAGAGAATGAGATTAAAGCAACAAAGTACAGTGGAAACCACTGTGTCAGTGATCACATCTGTCTGGGGTGAAATACATCACTATAAGTGGATGATTGCTATAACCTTTTTTTAATTGCTTTATTTCTCATGCAGGTAAACATCTATGAAATTCGTACATACTTTTAACATCAACAGAGTATAAAATGATGAAACGAACAGTTTCACCGTGAATGTTTGTAAACACGGTACAGCTCTTTCACTTGTTGTCAACAGATGCACGTTTACAAAAATGGTAGCTTTGGGAGTGCAAATGTGCAACACAGCCACTTTTTCGTGGTGATTTCAGTGCATTTTTTATCTTTTAACAGGCCTGAAAATAACCTGGACTTTTAACACAAATCTGTTAAACTACCTCTGTTTTGTTAGTCAGCTCATGCACTGCCTGGAAAAGTCATTTCAGAAACTTGTCCATTGATGCCTGGATCGTGGTTTTGTCCAAAACCAAGTCCACTTCTTTTGCAAAGCAATGCAAAAGGTCAAAGTTGTTGATCAGACCAGTCTTTAAAATGTAGACTGCATTTTCATCTCAGCCCGAGATAGCACAAGGGTCTCCTCCTCATTACCAACAACATTGGTACCCAAACCAAATCGCTGTCTCACCTCTGTGACAATGAGGAACACCAAGATTTCCTACTGCATCCTGTTGACTCTCTTTCAGATGTTTGTCACAAGCTCCATAGAGATCACATCTTTCTCTGAGAGCAAATTAGTTTTCAGTCATTTTTTCAGTGTGCTCATATCCCCGGTCTCAGATCCTAGCCATCAGCAGAAGCAGACAACTTAGCACCTGAGGCAAAATTTAAAAATGAAATAAAATTACATAATTTTTCTTTTGTTTCCATATGTTTTCATGTATGAAAAGGCCCAAAATAAACACTGTAAGTGGACTGCTTGATTACTATAAATGGTTATCTAAACAGCATTTGTATAGAAATGATTATGTCCTGAACATTTTCATCCACACAAGCAGTTGATCAATATATCCATAATCACTATAAGCGGTTTCCACCGTATATGGAAAGTCTAAATAAACACATAAAAGTCAACAGAGAGTGCAATAAAAGCACCATCACCACATACAACGATAGGCAGGCATGAAGCCATTTGCTATATTTCATCTATTCCAAAAAATCCAAAGCTGACACGGCTGGGAAAA
Source organism: Plectropomus leopardus (assembly GCF_008729295.1). NCBI lineage: Eukaryota > Metazoa > Chordata > Actinopteri > Perciformes > Serranidae > Plectropomus > Plectropomus leopardus. The sequence continues at coordinate 17,966,066 of NC_056464.1, read as the reverse complement.
ACAGCAGCAATCCACAAATTCCTCTCCAAACATTTAGCTGACCTCCAAAGACTTCACTCCATTTTTAGTCTGGCAGTCATAATAGCCTTGTCAAACCCATGAGACAATAACTCCAGTGTGTGTTGTGTAAAGTTCCTAAAAATACTGAATACACATTGCACTGAAACCCAGCCACATTTCCACCATGTCTGGAGAATGCACATGGTAACTTGTATAAAATAATTGCTGGTAGATGTATGTCTGTGAAGTAGCTAATGTTACTTTCATCTGACTATCACATGGCATTAAAAATCTGCCATGTGAATTACTTAGCTAACATTGGGGACAGTGAGGCAGCAGGCCACATGAAAAGAAATTGATCTGAGAGAAGTCAGGATTGCAGTAGTTCACAGCTGAGAATATCTTCACTCGGGTCCAAAGGTTAATTCTTCTCCTTTTGGTTGAGCGGCTGGGCTAACTTCAAACCCAATGGCCCACTGATAATCCCAGCAACCTAAAACAATCTGCCATCAATCTGGTCACGCTGCTCTGGTCTGCTGTCCCCTCATAATCTTCCCCCGCAATCAGGACTTTTCATTCCTCGAGTGATCAAAAACCTACCCTCTTAAACCATTGAGTGCGTCTAAAGCGGGCATTATTGCACATACACGCATGGACACAGTTGGCGGGCAGCCTGAGCGAGACACATGTGACGCAGTGCAGTATCTACAAGCTCAGTAAGCTTCCTCTCTTAATCAAAGGTCAAACAGGTAAATAAGTTTGAGGGCAGGCAAAGGAGACTTACCTTCCCTCCTGCCAAACCTCTCAAGATTCAGTGGGGTAATTAATTAGATCAAAGTGGATCACCTTCTGTCCGTGTAAATCCAAACATAAACACAGATCAGGGAAGAGCCACAGCAAGTGCTCAAAGGCTTCCCTTTTCCAAGAGCTCTACGACTTTTTAGTAGAGTTGGGCTGTAAAGGCAGCAAGAGGATGCAGAGGGAGGAGGAAAGAGGCGGAGTGACCCCCCTCTCCTCCCCACGTCTCTCTGGAACAATGCTGAAACAATTCCCCTGAGGTCCTCCAGCCAACGGCAAACTTCCTTTAGTCCTCCTTGCTATAGCTCGGCATTCTCTCAATCTCTCGCTCTCTCTCTCTCAGGACCTTGTGCCACCCCCCTCTAACCGTGAGTCACACCACCTCAGCGGTTTGACTGTAAACAGGCTCTAATCTTCATATGGTCCCAGTGATTCACCATGCAGACAGGGCCCACAAACAGCTGGATCTCAGCCACCTGGCACAGCACCAGAACAGCGTGCCATAACCACCACTGTTGCGAAAACTCCAAGACCGCCACCTCCCCCAGACCATGAAAAAACGTTTACTACCTATAAAGTATGAACACACAGAGACAGACACACACGTGTGAAGATAAGAAGCTCTGATGGATGGGAGTCACCCCAAACCACCACTGTTAGTTGTTACAAGCAAGTGTGAGTGTGTTATACAGGGTGGAGAGAGGGAGGGGTTGATAGGTGACAGCTGTAAACATGAGAAGCCACTGTTTGCTCTCTTTGAAACAGTGTATGTTTTCTCACTCTAGTCCTGTCAAACAGGAGGAGGTGATACAAATGCTACAAAATCATTCCCACCTCAGCAGCTGACCATTTAGCACCGGTTTGCCACGGCAGGAACAGCTCACACTTTAAACATCAAGGCTTTTCTCATAATTGGACAGCCAAAAAACACTGCGGACCTCACACATAAAACCACAATAATCAAATTCCACTTCCATCATCTACAAATAAACCCAACTTTGTTGTTTCAAACATAAAATAATCTGGGGTTCATTTAATGGCTAACTGTAAAAAAAAAACACAACATGAATCTGTCTTCTATGTTCTAGGTGGGCGGGTGATGTACTTTATGAGGACTGACCCTGAGATACTAGTGACCACGACTTCCTGTCTGAGGAGGTCCTCTGGGGGGTTGGAGAGAGGGCTTCCCCATGTTAAACACAAACAGGAAATGCCTATGGTAACGTTCACACACTGCACCAGGGGCGGAAGTATGGACTAAATTTTAATTATAGGGAGCTTATATAGAGCTTATCAAAATGTTTCACATCATATTTGGGAAATTTTATATCCTTGGACTCCATTGGGCTCTTAGATGCTCCATTTTCAGGTCAAAGAACACAACACCTCTGTACTTTATCTTTCTCTCCTGTGAAAAACTCAGCATATAAACAACCTGTTCTTAGGGGAGTAAGGCCACATCCACACAAATGTGGTTTTTAAAACAGCATTTTAAAGAAAAACCATCTCGGTATAAACGTAAATAAAAGCATTTTTGCAATATTTCAGAACTAATCTCTGTCGATACTAACCCACCTGAAATGCATATCACAAGACCATTCACATACAACAATCATGCATGTTTTGGTGTAAACAGGAAGCACACTGTCGACTCTGCGGTTGGTTGGTTGATTGCAGTAAAAACTACAAAGTTGGTGGAAAGCACGACCAGAAATTTCTTTACTTGCCAACGATGAGGTGGAATTGTTACTGAAAATAAGTATAAAGCTATCATGACTCGGAAAAAAGACTGAGTCTTTGAAAGCAAATGCGGCGACATACTGAAGCAGTACTGGGAGAATTATCCATCGCTAAAGGAAGCCATGGCAATGGAAAAGGAGTAGGCTACCCACATAAAAAGGATAAAATCACAGAGAGCATGTTAAGTTAGGCTTAACTTTAATATTTTGGCTTGAGGTTGTGACTGAAAAGACCCCATTGGGAAGTAAACATGGGTGTCTGTATCATCATTTTCAAAAGTCTCCGTTTCTACCCCAGACCGATTGCCCAGTTCCTCCCACTGTACAAAAATGAAGCCAAAATACCCAAGGTACTGCCCTGAAGATGTTATTTGTAGCCAGAGTCTGTTCAGTAGTGATCTCCGCAGTATTGAATTCCCTCCTGTTCACCTGAGCAATCACGAGCAGCACCACTTAACACGAGCACACTATCTGGCACACATAGCTGTCAATCATGACGTCAAACCTTCTTTTAATAGCATAAAATAACTGATTAAGTCAAACTTAAAAATGAACACCTGAACAAACATCAGTGTGACATTAACAAAAGAAATTACATGGAGCATTATGACCTTTACTTAAGATAGCCACCAGGGGGTGATCGAGATGGTTTGGCTTCACCTTTGAGGAGATGTCATGTCGTCCATCTTTATTATACAGTCTATGGTCCAGACTAAAATGCAACCCTGGAGTTTACAAACTAAAATGTGGTATGAAGTATTTTGAGGGGTCTCATTTAAAAAGCTCCAACATGCTAGAATAGTATGGACACTAGGTATAAATGTTCACTTTTCAAGTACCCATAATAACAACAATAATAATAATCTTTCCCCACTTGCCTGGCATTTTTTCAAACATAATAGATTCAAACTTTATTATAACATAATTTCAGCTAGATGGCATTGAGTAATGCGGGGAGATAATGAAGAAACTTGTGTGATGGTTAACAAAAACGGTGACACAATGAATTTGTTATGTTACATTAAGTGAAAGGATTACTGTAACAATTTCATTTCACACAACAAAATTCTGTGATTTTTCCAAAACTGTATATGATTTTCACAAATTCCATGACTTTTCCAGGACTAGATAATGTGATTGTGAAATTTCATAACTTTTCCAGGTTTTCCATGACAGGGAACCCTGGAAATAGTTATGCGTTTTAAAATGAAGATGCACTGGAGTGGATGCAGCCTGATACTGAACAGAATCATAGGCCTGTGAGGAAGTTTAGCTCAGTGTTGGGAGAGAGGGATTTTGTCAGGCTTTGTCTCTGTTGTCAGCCTACCATTGTCCCACTCAGGCTCAGCAAAGGTCTAGCATGTTCACCCCCTCCAGCACTGGCATATTGTGTTGGATGTCAGCAGGGAGTTCGGCGCGATGATCATCGCAATCGCATGACAACCGAGAGCCAGCTCCAACAGTACGACTTTAAAGTGTCTTCAACCCAAAGCCTCTAATCCCATTACACAGCTAGAACAACACTTGCAGTAAACCTCAGGTCAACTAAATAAAGTATGATTACAAAACCCTGAACCAAAAGACAGTACAATGGTGAGAAAAAACAACAGGCAGAGAGTGGGGAGATGGTGGGTGGGGGTGGGGTGTGTGTGTGTATGTGTCGGGGGGGTGAAGGAGAAGAGAGAGAGACAAGAGAGGAGGGTGTGAGCATGTGTAAATGAGAAGGGGTGGGTATTAGTCGTGGGAGAGTGCAGCAAGGGAATGAGCGGGAAGACTGGCATTCCTCAGGGCTCATTCAGGGGCCTCTGTGGCAGTGTGGGGAGCCTCACACAAAGCATGGCTGTGCCATCGTCACGGAGACGCTTCCTTTAACGACAGCAATGGACTGTGAGTAGGGGGAAAAGAAAGATGATAGAGAAGAGGCTGAACCTGAAAGAGCCATCTTCAGCCTCCAGAGTTAGACAGGAAAAACACACAGGCTCTTACGTAACTCTGAGCAGGCCTGAACTTTACTCTAACTTAATGAAAGTTGTTTAGAAAGGGTGTGTTGCCTGCTAGTTGCCTGCCTGTCAGGTGTTGAATGTTAGCTGAAGGTGGGGATTATACACAGCTATTCACCACAGAGGTTAAGAGACATGATAATTATCACGAGTGTAAAATACTTTTTTTTCAAATCCCTCACTGTTTGCAAAAAGATAATTTCACTTACATAACCATTTCTCAAGCACATGTGATCAGACACGTAGTGCATGTGCATGCATACATCCTACGCCCACATATGCACTTTCAAAACCCCTCATTCAGAACCTGGAGATAGCGTGTAAAACCTCAGAAGACAGAAAAATGTAAGATAAAATGAAGTTAGAGGTCCTTTGGAAACCAAAAGGGTAATCTGATTGGCCTCCGTGGCAGCAAATCAACTTAACGGTCAGCAAATTTCAATTAGTCTCAGCAGCTCTGGTGTCGCACTCCCACAAACACAGTCTCAGTGTCTCATCACTGATCTTTATGTTGCTGCATTCAGGTCGTCTCAATAACCAACTAAATATACTACACGGACTCTGCTGTCAGCAGATGTTCAGTCTCTCCTTTCTTTTTCCTGCCTGGAATAACTGTTGTTGGAAAAGCCATCAGCTGAGTCACTTTGGTGGGTAGGGGATATGGATTTAGAAGCTCTTAAATATACCCCCTGGGAATACAGGGGTCTGAAAAACAGGGGTTATTATTAACATTGGCTGGACAGGAAGAGGAAATGAGGTCGCACAGGCCAAGCTTCTGCTGGACAAACACCTCAAAGCACAAACCAATGGGATCACTGAGATCCGCCCAGAGGAAGGAAACTGAGAAGACAAAGAGGATTCACTGAGGACAATGTCTTGTCCATTTCATCGACCTTCAAAGCTGATTTTACCTCTCCCTTTTTTTAACAGTCTATCTAAAAAATATCAAGCAGAAACATAAAATCACATTCTGGGTTTGAGGCAAAGCTGGCAGCCCCCCAGTTCCTGTCAGGCACCTCCAGAGAGCCAGCTGTCCTGCAACAGCTGAACTGACGCACCTCCCTCCTCTGAGCCAAGATGTCTACCAGTTGTGCATGTCTGTGGCTCCCGCAGCCCGACCCCAGGAGAAGTACTGGGCTGGGTCAGAGGACAGCCACGAGGATCATTTTGAAGGGACAGGATGAGGCCAAACCCAACTGGATTCCAAAGAGACCCGCCTCTGGAATTGGAGAGTGTGTCTGCAACTCTATTTTGTGAGAGCAGATCCCATTAAAGCACAATGTATGAATGAGTCTTACACACACAAAGCCTGTTTCATACAGTCTCAAGTAAAAAAAAACATGTTCAGGGATACAAAGAGCAGCATGTGGTGGTAAAAAATAATTTCCTGTTAGAAATGGGTGCAAGCAAAAATTTCATAAGCACCCTGAAAAATACTATCTCTGCATGCTGCAAGTCAGCTGACCCTGTGTCTTCCACAAACATCATGTCAATGTTGTGCTTGCGTAAAGACAGCATTCATTAGACACTGAAGTGATTGTCTACACCGGTTCCATTTTGTCAGCCAAACATTCTGTGCAGTGTGCGGTTGTGGCAGTAAATATTCATGCGTAAACATTGCAGATCCTCAATACCCAAGAAATTGTCAGGTCTTGCTTCCCAGCCATGGGGTAAAAGTGAAGGGAGAGTCTGTGGGAAACTGGAGCAGAGCATGCTGCTCTCTGGCTCTGTCCAGAGACAGCAGTGCTCTGCCTAAGCTGCAAAATGGTGCAGACAGGTTTGTTCAGTGCCTTTCAATTGGGTAACAACCTCACATTTCTGCGCAAATTGTCAAAAGAATAGACTGGAAGCATGAATAAATGTCAGGTTGCGTTTACACCCATGAAGTGCAGCTGAGATGCGAACCTTCATACAGCTGGTGCAGAAGCTGCATAGATTGCACTGAGAGCAAATCTTTTGCGTGAGACGTGCGAGTGGAAAACGCCTCTGATACGCTTGCGGTGTAGACACGAGGTGAGGCAATCACAGCAGCATGCCTGTGGCCAGTTCACAAGTGGTTACACTAGTTCTTCATAAAAACACTAGAGATATCCTACCACAGCACAGCACAGGATAAGAGAAGTTAACTGTGAAAGTAGCGTTTTAATGATTTCTAAAATAAACAAATTAAATTATGGATACGCTGCTTGAATGTGACACAAAACTGCAGATCTGTAGCCTGGGTCTAAAGAATACCATAAAGTTTGCAATTATGCAAAACATGGAATGTGTAGAGAAACAGCACAGAGATAAAAACAAAATAACGACACCGTAGCTGTTAGCCAGAGCGAAGCACAGAACAGGATCACAAGTTCAAAGTGCAACTTTTTCACTAAGGAAAAAAATAGGCACACTTAAAAACATCTGGAAACAGCTGAAATTGAGCTTACCACACCAGGAGTGTGGAGATGAAACATGTCTTTCCAGTGTGTGTAAAGATTTTGTGGTTACGTCCTCAGAGTGGCAGGAGATGAAAAGCATGAGAGGCTTGTGCTCTCGCAGTAAACATACAGACAATGTGCGACTCATTAAAAACTTAAAAAACTTTATCTACCCCATAAGATGCTCCCTCTTTTCCTAAATAAACCCGGTGGTGATTTCTCCTACATGACTCACCGCTAGACAGTCTTAAGCACAGGAGAAGAAACTTGTTTTGATTTTGCTTTCATGTGCATGTGTTATTTCTAAAAATGAAAGTGAAACGGGAATTGAAATAATGTCTCCAGCTCAGTTTTATAGTTGCTTGTGATCAGACACTTGTCACCTTTGGGGAGAGGTTTCTCATCTCCTCTTTAATGTGTAGAAGCTGATTCAACTTTGGTGTATGTACATTCAGATACACAATGAAACAAACCAGACAGAGTTGAGGTTTTAGGTGCCCAACTCTGTGTGTGCTTTCTGGATCTTTTTAAAGGAATCCAAAGGCAGTCAACAATCAGGAAAAGCGAGCTTTAAGTGTCTAATGTCAGCGTGACTGCCTTAGATTGAATGCTGGTGCACTGCTATATCATTACAGGCCTAAATGAGAGGGAACATACAAGTCATTTGGTGTTCTTCTCTATTCAGTATACCTAGACTTCCTGCTTAGAGAAAGCTCTCAGTTGACCCTTGGGGACAACCGGGTTTAAGTGTGAGCCTTTGTTCCTTTTAGTGGTCCATTATACGCCCCTGGCCCAGCCCATAATAAAAAAAGAGTCTTGTGACCCTGATGTGAACCACCTTGGGTCACTTCTGGGTTGTCTCACACCATGCTGCCTGCCATGTGTCCTCAGCAGACTTTCAACATCCACCCAAACTCTGCAGGTCTGCTGTAACTTTAAGCTTAGTGGAGGAGAGCCCACACACAGTGAGGACAGGCACAGATCACACACCATCTATGGTGAAATCCTGTACAGATGTTATCTGGTTGATGACAACAACGCACAGACACACAAACTGAGAGGTGGGTGAAATTCAATACAGATGTTATAAGCAAGCTGATCTGTAACACCTATAAGTCCTACATCGTGGAAAGAGATCAGTTTGCTTCAGTTTCCTGTGCCCGTAACCACATGTGACTGACATGTTTACCTCTGGAGACCACAGTACTTCCCTGATGAGCTCCACAGGCTCAAGTACCCAGAAATCCCCAGGACACGTGATAAGACTTGGCCAATGAGTAACAGATTTGGCACTCAGGCCAACCCACAAATGCTCCTATAAGCGTGAACGTAGATATGAGCTTTACAAAAACAGGGAGAGACAGACAGAGAAAGGAAGCGGCATCAACCAACCACTGCTTAGAATAACACACAGGGTGTGTTTTGTGGAAACTCTTCTTTCTATTATGAACCCATTTATTAATAGCCCAAAACAAAAGGAAACTGCTGCTGGAAGAACTGGGATTGTCCCATCTCCACAAAGAACAGCATTGTTTTTTTTAAAGGTCATAAGTTATTAACATTTCATCTCTGCTGAAATTTCACAGAGAAAAAAAGGGAAGACAGAAAGAACATGTAGGGACATGTCTAACACGGCTGAGGCGTTTGAACCAAAAATTGAGGAACTCAATGGAGTTACTCTATGAAACTAAAACAAGTTATGATCGGAAGTAGCATGACCAAAAAAAGGGAAGAGGACTACATTCTAATGACAGCCCCTAACAATCCTCTGCTCTGGGAGGGACAGTACATTTAGCTAACCTCAAACCACAGTGACCCTTCATTTAAACTTTCTCTCTTATCCATTGATCCTTGTCATCATCAATAGGGAGGGTAACTAAGTGAAGACAAGCATGTCTCTGAGTTTGTTTTCATCCATTATGAGCTGTCACATTCCAACGTCTCTGTGCATTTTGTGGTGGTTTCTAATTACCTGCTAAGAGATGGAGGCTGAGCATGTGAAGGGCCATATGGCTACATAGGGTATCAAGCCTGTGTGAGCTAAAGACTCCTCAGCCTTTGAGGAACACAGCTGGCCATTGTTTTAAGGGGAGACAGAAAAGGATTTGGGAGAGGCTGAATCACTGGGGCAAAGTGGGACCCTGTGGGGGGTTTTACACCCACCATACACAACAGAGGCAACGTAACAAGGCCTCCAGTAGTGTCATTCAACAGCCATGGCTGACCAATTAGTTCCCCCTCCACCTTTACAAAATCAGAGGGTCAGAGGAGAGACATCCTAATGGCCAAGGTGAGGTACGAGAACAGCCAGGAGGAACCGGAGAGCCAGAGTTGCCATGGTGGAGCCTCAGAAAGCCAGCAGGGTTCGCCTTGTTTATATGCAGCTGGAATGTAGCAGTTCTGCTTGTTATTAACCACAGACAACACTCTCTCCCATGCCTCTCATGCATGCACATTTCAGCTCTTACCCATACAGGGTGTTACCAGTGGTGTAATGTAGCAAAGTAATGATACTTCATTACAGTACTTGAGTATTCTTTGGGAGCATCTGTACTTCACTTGAGCTTTTATATTTCTGTCAACTTTCCCTCCACTACATTTCCTAAATAAAATGCATACTTTTACTCCACTACATTTCCTAAATAAAAAGTGTACTTCTAATAAACTACATTTCCTAAATAAAAAGTATACTTTCACTCCACTACATTTCCCCTCAACATTTTAGTTACTTGCTACAAAATAAAGACGGAAGGAGGGAGGAAGGTATGGACAGATTAATGAAGGAATGGGAGGGGAGAAAAAAAAACAAACAGATTTTGTTCTTTAAATCATTTAAGTTGTGAAAAAAATGTTTCTCTTCAAGTGTAATGTAAGCTCAATTCTTAAGGTGGTGCAGACATTACAAAAAAATAAACCTCATAATTCTCA